>NC_056726.1:636716254-636844051 GCF_019279795.1 Protopterus annectens | reverse complement strand
AGAAAATCAGCAAGTTAGGGAAAACCAGAACAAGAAGAACAGATAGCTTAAAAACAGAGAAAATGCCTGTAGATGGTTAACAAACAGTGAAACTAACAAAAAAGATTTGTAAACAGTGAAAACAGCAATAAAATTAAATTTAACAAGCACAGTAAAGCAAACCACAGTAAAGTGAACCTACTCCTGTTAAACTTTTAAAATACATATATACATATTCTTCACTGTCATTCAGTTTAACACAGGTGAACCTACTACTGTTAATGTACATATATACATATTGTTCAGAAGTTTGATAGAGCAGTATTGTTTATATGTATATTGTACTGTTTCACATATGTGTTTAGCAAATGCACACGGTCTTGTCAGAAGTTTCTTGGTCTTGAAGAACTGTGCCCCTGATATGGGAGCTCTTCTTATATATGGGATTTTTACACTACTGAACATTGAACCCCGCACCTAACTAATGTATTATTATTTTTTTTCTGAGAAGAAGACAGCTGTGGAAAAATGCATGGACCAATGCAGCTTCACAGTCAGTAAACCTAAATGGTATGTTTTACTGCTGCAAGGACCTCTCCTTGACCACCTGTTAATGTGGTAAGTAATTCACAGAGCTGTCCTCTATTTTTATTTATTTATTTTATTTTGCTTTGATTTACAAGGTTTATCTGATTGGGTTTAGTCAAAAATCCCTTTTCAGAGGAGGCCTGTGGAGAAAAGCTCCAACATATTACAAACATTTTTAAACAAACATTCATTAATATACATGAACAGACATTAAGTAATATACATTAACAATCAGACATCCATTTGCTAATTAGATTACATTTATATGAAAGGCAACTATTGCAGCATGAAACATACTTACGCATTAGTAGACGTACACTATTATAATGGATCATGTGATTAGTGCTTAGAAATTCAAAGAAATGGAGGTGAGGGAAGAAACTGGGTAGGGCAGAAAATGCTAATATTGTAGTTAAGAGGAGGGGTATAAAGCAAGCTCATAGATAATTTTATATATGTATGGTTATCATAAGGTTTATATTAGAATTATAGAGGTAAGAAGCGTCACAAAACCCAAGTGTATGGCTGAGAGATGCTAGTAAAACTGTTCAGGTACATGTGAAGACTGGTTGTAGGGCATGGGATTCTGAATAAAGGAAATGGTTTGAAAATAAGACAAGCTGAAGATAATAATGGCATTTATCCTGGAGATACACAGGAGCAGATCCATTGATTTGACAGGTGACGTTTAAGTTGTGTTTTAAATCTGTTTGCATTCTGAACGTATTTAATGGTAGTGGGATGTAGTTCCATAACCTAGCTATACTATTTGAATATAGAGAGTCATCTGCAGTATTAGATGATTTGGTTATAGTGATAAGTGATTATTCTCTAGAGAGTAAAATTCTATTGGGATGTAGTGTTGTATTATGTTAAGGACTGGGCATTTTCTGGCTTATAAAGAAGTTTGTGTATTGTAGTTAGCTGAGAAAGAGTTAGTTGATGTGGTTCTTCTAACCAATCTAATTCTTTGAGGGCTAGACAGTGGTGTGTTCTTTTGTTATAGTTTACTGTAGATTTGGCTATTTTATTATAACATTGCTCAAATTTTGACAGTTGTGAAATTTGAAGGTGATTGGGGTAACATAGAGGAGAGGTGTCAATAAGAAAGTCAAGGCTATACATTGTCTAGCTATGTCAGTGAGATAGCTCTGTACTCTGCATAATGTACCTAGTTTTTGATGATTGTTTTTTTAACTGCACGTGATACATGGCGGTCGAATTAACTAGTCATCTATGATGACATCCAACAATTTTGTGAGGTTTATTTATTCTGTCATTGTGTTGTTGCATGATAGTAAATACTGTTTTGGTACAGATACAAATATGACTCAGTCATTGTACATGCTGGCGTGAATGACCTGAGACGTACCTCCCTTGACTACATGAAAAGAGACATAGAGGAGCTCTCTGATCATGTAGCCCAGGCCGGTATGACCCTGACCTTGAGCAGCATCTTACCCTCACCTAGAATGATGCCACAGTATAAAGACAAAATGATCGATTTTAACAAGTGGCTAAAATTTTGGTGTCATTCAAAGGGGATCCAGTGTCTGTCAGCCTGGGATGACATGCTCGACAAGCCACGTTGCTTCACTAGGGACGGCTTGCACCTGTCACCCCTGTTCTTTCGGATATTGGCAAAGGCTCTTGCCACCCCCATAGTGCCTTTTTTAGGCAAGGCTCAAAAGTCAAACCCACCTCCATAGACAGCACAAGGAACAAGAAACTAAGGGTAATGCTGCTAAACGCCAGAAGTCTTAACCTCAGGATGCACGCACTCGAAGCTCTTCTCAGTATGGAGAACATCGATATCTGTGCAGTGACAGAAACCTGATTCAAGGCTCCAGAGAGCACCCCAGCACTACCAGGTTATACCTCATATCATGCTTTTCGGCCCCAAAACCCGGACCGAACCACAAAAGGAGGGGGAGTTTCCATATTTATCAAGGATATCCACACCTCTAGGTTAGTGGCATTGCACGAAGTATCAGAGACCATCCATGTGCAACTGACAGTGGGCAAGACTGCTTTTCAGTTTATAGCATCCTACAGACCACCTTCTCAAAGTCAGGAATCCCACTCGGCTTTCCTGAAAACATTGGAGAACATGAAGATCTCTCCGAACACCATTATATTGGACGACTTCAACTACCCAAACATAGACTGGGAGCATTACTCAAGCCCCAGCACCTTAGCCCAAAGGTTCCTGGAATTTATAAACTCAAATGCTATGGAACAACTAATCACCACTCCCACAAGAGGGGAAAACATACTAGACCTGATCATTACCAACATGGGGACTCTATGCCCCATACCAGAAGTATATCCCTCATTGGTAAGATCAGACCATAAATTAATTTCACTAGATATCCACATCCAGACCCCACCCCCAGCCCAGAAAACCACAGTGAAAAACTTCTCAAAAGCGAACTTCACACTTCTCAAAACCAAAGTGGAATCCTTCAAGGCCCCTGGGCCAGTGGAAACTATGGCCCAAACTGCAGAATCCTATATAAACGCATTCTACGGACATCTCCAGGAATGCATGGATCATGCTATCCCAAACAAAATCAAGACCCAATCATCCAAAGGCAGGCGTCCAGTCTGGTGGACCCCAGCCATAAATAAACTGTACAACAGAAGGAGGAAGCTACTACATGATAGAGCAAAATCCCTAAAAGGGAAGGCATCTCTGATCAGTACTAGCAAAAATTATGATCCCTCATAAAATCCTCCAAGGCCAGCTTCGAGAGAAAAATTGCACAGGACACTAAAGACAATCATAAGGCTTTTTTCAGTTATGTTAGGAACCTGGGATGCAACTCCCAGACTTGTTCTGAGTTGATTCTAAATGACAAAAAATACACTGAACCCACAGACATCACCAATATCCTGGCAGACAGGTTCAGTGCAAACTTCTCCACCCCCTCCCCCCAAAAGAGCAAGTATCTATCACGGCAGAGTGCAGCCTCCCAAACATCTCTGATGCTCAGGTGAAGGCCGCCCTCTCCAAAGCAAAAAACACTGCTTCCATGGGACCAGATGGCGTCCTGGGTTGCGTCCTACATGAACTCCAAGAAGAACTAATCCCTAAAGTAAAACTGCTGTACAATCTCAGCTTCACTACAGGATATGTGCCCTAAGAATGGCGTACAGCAACAGTGGTCCCACTCCACAAAGGTGGCTCCTCTACGGACCCTGGAAACTATTGCCCCATAAGCCTGACTAGCCTAGTCTGCAAGGCTATGGAGAGGATCATCAGGGAACTCATAAACAAAGACATTGGGGACCTACAGACACTAGATCCTACCCAATTTGGCTTCGTCAAGGGCAGATCCTGCCTTTTGAACCTGGTCGACTTCTTCGAAACAGTCACCAAGGCCATAGATGAAGGGAAGGTAGTCCACACAGCCTATCTGGACCTCGCAAAGGCATTTGACACAATACCTCACTCTGGCATCATAGATAAGCTATCCAGCCTAAATATAAACCCCTATGTCACAAGATGGGTCGTAAACTGGCTCAAAGTCAGAACCCACAGAGTCAGAGTTGCTGGAGCCATGTCAGTCTCAAAACCGGTCACAAGTGGCATCCCACAAGGTTCTGTCCTGGGACCTCTCTTGTTCGGTATTTACTTTTCTGAGGTACAGGCCAACGTGGGAGGACTATGGCTCACCAAGTTCGCAGATGACTGTAAACTGGGCGCCATAATCGACTCTCCAGCTGACACAAACATCCTTCAAAAAGGTCTCGCAGAGACAGATAACTGGTGCCAGAGCCATGGTCTAAAGCTAAATGCCAAAAAGTGTATAGTCATCCCCTTTGGCAAAAACAATGTGCCCACAAATTACCACATAGGTGGTAACCCATTAAGTACAGAGAAAGTAATTAGGGATCTGGGGACCCAAGTTGATAGCAATCTCTCCTTTGACAACCACATTGCCAAAGTGGTTAGAAAGACCTTCTACATAGCCCACCTCATCATGAAAGGATTCACATCTAGATCAAGAGAGGTAATCGTGCCCTTTATTCATCCTCATCTGACCCATCATAGAATACAATGCCCCCTTTGGGATGTACCTTACCCGACACCTGCAGCAATTAGAAAGACCCCAAAAGTACCTCACCAGGAGGATCAAGGGACTCAAACAGATGCCATATGCTGCTCGGTTAAAAAAACTCCAGCTCTACTCAGTTGCATACCACCTACTTCGAGGTGATCTATGCCTGACATATAAAGCTATGTCCAACCCAGAATTAATGGACATGCTCCACCTCAGTAAATCTAAATCCCTTAGAGCCACGCGCTCAAGGGACTTGAACCTCTGCACAGAAATAAATAGAACATGCTGGAGGAACAGATTCATAACCCAGAGGCTCCCTTCGCTCTGGAATAGAATTCCAATTCATGTTAGGCAGAGCACCTCACTGACTCTCTTCAAGAAGAATCTTGATGAGTGGATGGGGGATCGTAGGTTTGTCCCGGGGATTACTTCCGTGTCACTATTAGACAGAGGCACAGTAAACTAAACTTTAAAAAGGGCACAGTGTACTCAAATCAAGGGGTGGCGTAAGCCAAACACAATCGGGCTAGGCTTATAAATGCCCCAGGGCAGATAGCCTAGTATGAACCTATGAACCTATATGTTGTGAGTAAAGGATGGTAATTTTTTTTTATTTCTTTAGGGTTTGGTAGTAGTTGTGACTTATACATTCCTAATACCCACACTTGGTCTGGCTTTATTTATTTATTTAACATTTGTTAACTGGGAAAGTCCGACTTGGAACAAAGCCAATTTTCAGAGGAAGCCCGGGGAAAAATGCTTCAGATGCATGTCTTTGTAATGTGGGAGGAAACTGGAGTGCCCGGATAAAACCCACATGAACACAAGGAGGACATGAGGACTTTGCACAGAAAGCATTCCAGCCGAGAATTGAACTGGAGAACCTCTTGCTGTGAGGCAACAATGCTACTGCTGCACCACTGTGATATAACTATGGCATTCACAGCACCTCCATAATTTGCATATATTTCTCTGATCTTTCTTTACAGTGCTGTGAAGTTCAGGATGTCAGTGGTCATGCAGGTAGCCTTTCACAGCATCTTATTTAAAGTTCACAGCAGTAATACCCGACATATTCCTTAACCAGTGTTTTCAGCCACTCTTAAAGCCTACCAGCCTGATGTAGAAAGCCATCAGCCTTTGCATTTGGAACAGCATAACCAAAGGCAAGGGTTCTCTGGAGTCATAAGGGAAAGACAGCCATAACGAAAAAGTTCTAACATAGTAGATGATAATGGAATGCTTGAGCTAATTAACGAGGCTGGTAGGCAAACTCTATCCAGCTGGGCAAGTAGGTTGTACTGTTTAAGTTTAACTTTGTATGCTAATGGGACTACTTAGATCTAGATGGCCCACATTTGCAGAAAACACATGCAACTGCTTAGTTTTAGTCATAAATCAGATAGCTAAAGGGAAGGAAATTATATCCGGACATCATGTCAGCATCACATCCCCTTGAACAAAGTCAACCTGACAGACTAAGTATTTTGCACACACATAAATAGAAAAAAGTGTTAACATCAAATGTATTTAAACCTAGAAAGAACCCTATCTTGCCATTTTGTTTTTGCTTATCATCACAATAAGTACATTAGACCTTGAAAGCAAGATAGTCACCGCCACTTGTATCTTTTAAAAAGAAGGTGATGCAACTAATTCATAGGTTCATATAAATATACTAGGATAACAACCACCAGGGCCTTTGTAAGCCTAACTGTGCAACCCAACCCAATTGTATCCTTGTGTATCATGGACATTTATTAGGAGGGGATATATTAGATAGGAATTTTCTACAGGTTATGTGAAGGGTATGTTAGTTTGGGTATATTTGCTATCTGCCTCTGTCTGACAGAGACATGGGGCCAGACAAAGGATGAATTTCTTATTTTCCGTCCATTGGTCAAGGTTATTCTGAAACAGGGTTAGGGATGGACTCTGCTTCACATGGAGGAGGACCCTGTTCCAGAGCATGGAGATCTTCTGAGTCACATATCTATCTCACCAACTTGTCTTAATTTATGTCACAAAACAGATTTAAATCCTTGGATCTAGTGGTTTTGATGCTATTCATTTTGCAGATGTACAAAAGGTCTGTCAGAGCTGGATCCAAGCATGACTTGTATGCCATGCAAAGGCAGCTTCTCTGTAACCTGTAGGAGACAGAGTATAAGAGATAGGGCTTTAAAGTGATATGTACAGGACAATGTGTTTATATCCTGGATTCTCCTGGTAAGGAACCTTTGTGAGCATTTTAACTGTTGCATATGTCTGGTCAGATAAATGCCAAATGGGGAATTATACTTAATATGATGAGTCTGATAAGGGATAAATAAGGTGTCATTATGACTTCTTTGGACCTGGATACCATCCTCTTCTTGTTTATAAGTTGGGCAATATAGAATGATTTTCTTACTAGTTTGGCTACATGTTGGTCAAAGGCCAGAAAAAAAATGCCATGCTACAAAGTTCAGGAATCAAACCCAGGTATCCCATACGGAAGGCAAAAATTCTATAACTGAACCACCAATGCTCAACTAACTTCATCTACTTACGTGAGCTGAGGTGAATCTCCTATGGATATACAACATCTGGTTTTATATGCTTCAGATGCTGAAAAAGTCTGCTATGCTTCATAGAGCTATTCAGACAATTTATATTCCACAGAGTAATTTTCATCCCCATCTAACAGGTACAAAAGTCATAATCCCATAAGGTAACTGCAGTTATGTTAGCTCAGGGTTTACATAAAACCAGGTCTGAATGATCAGTAACATTGTTTCTAAATTATTCATTTATTTAAGATGCATCTGGAAGAATTCCTGTCCGACTCCTGCTTTTCATTTGCTGTTTTCCTTGCTAAAATTTCATCTCCTTCTCCTCTAGTACCTATATGCACCCTCTCTCTCCTTTTCCTTGTTTTTATTTCTCTTACTCTTATTTCCCTTACTCTTAATCTTGATTTTACCCTGTATTTCTCTGCCTCCTATATCTACTCCACTTATTACCTCTAACAAATATTGTGTTACTCTTCCCCTTCCTTCCTGTTCCCTTCCTTATTCAATATTTGGCATTTGCTTTATGAGCGAGTAATAAATTCTTGTACTTACAACATGTCAGCATGTTTTGGTGCTACATGATATTGTGTTTATCTTGTCTTAACTATGGTGTATGTGTATTCCTTTACATGTTACATGGTATTAATATTTGCATTACTGTATATATATATATATATATATATATATATATATATATATATATATATTTCCAGTATATTGTAATATGCCAGTTTTCACACTATATACAGTAGATATAAAAAGTGTACATACCCCTGTTAAAATGTCGGGTTTTTGTGATATAAAAAAATGAGACCACAATAAATCATTTCAAAACTTTTCCCACCTTTAATGTGACCTATAACCTGTACAATTCAATTGAAAAACAAACAAATCTGTTACGGGAAAAATATAAAAAAATAAAAAATGTACATTAAGCTGGTTGAATAAGTGTGCACACCCTTAATCTAATACTTTGTTGAAGCACCTTTTGATTTAATTACAGCACTCAGTCTTCTTGGGTAGGAGTCTATCAGCATGACACATCTTGACTTGACAATATTTGCCTACTCTTCCTTGCAAAAGCGCTCCAAATCGGTCAGATTGCAAGGGCATCTCTAATGCACAGCCCTCTTCAGATCACCCCACAGATTTTCTATTGGATTTAGGTCTAGGCTCTGGCTGGGCGATTCCAAAACTTTAATTTTCTTCTGGTGAAGCCATTCTTTTGTTTATTTTGATGTATGCTTGGGGTCATTGTCATGTTGAAAGGTGAAATTCCTCTTCATCTTCAGCTTTCTAGCAGATGCCGGAAAGTATTGGGCCAAAAATGACTGTTATTTGGAACTGTTCACAATTCCTTCCACCTTGGCTAAAGCCCCAGTTCCAACTGAAGAAAAGCAACCCCAAAGCATGTACTGCCACCACCATGCTTCACCATGGCGATGGTATTCTTTTGGTGATGCATGATGATTGTTGGTCACATTAAAGGTGGGAAAAGTTTTCAAATGACTTATTGTGGTCTAATTTTTTTATATCACAAAAAGCTAGCATTTTAATAGGGGTGTGTAAACATTTTATATCCACTGTGTATATATATATATATATATATATATATATATATATATATATATATATATATATATATAGATATATATATATATATGTGTGTGTGTGTGTGTGTGTGTGTGTGTGCATTTATATATATACTGCAACAATATCCAAACTGCAAGAAATATCCAGACCTTGTATATTTCTTATTGTCTTGGAAAGACTCATATCTTGACTGAGTCTTTCTTGCAGCTTTTACTGAATGGTTTGTGTGTGTAACCTCTTTACTCTTTTCTTAGATGTTGTCTTGGATATTTTGCAGGCACCTTAATGTTTATGGACATCAGCTGGGTTTTAAGCATTGTGCTTCTAAACTATAGCCAGACAATCCAATTATGCTGCACTAATAAGGTCACAAAAAGTACGAAACATGACATGTCTAAAGCTAGTGGGATTTGACTTTATTGGTCTGACTATACCTGTAAAGACTTAAGAAATAAAAAGTAAAAAGTTATGAGCATTCAGAAGTCATGTAGCTGAAACACTGGTATGACCTTAAGAAGTAATTTGCATATATCCTATAGGCTTCCACTACAGGAGGTTTAAGGTATTACACAGTGAAGACACTGGCTTGTTTTTATTGAATCGTTTGTCTGTATAACCTTTTTACTCTTTGTGCAGATATATACATGTGTGTGCATATATATATATATATATGGATCTATGTAAGATTATCAAAATTCATATGGCCAAGACCATATGACTGAAGTTTCAGAACTTCAAACATTAAAAAAAAGATATATATTTTTAAAGTGTTTGCAGGGGGCAATCCCCTCTGGACCGCCCACATGAGTGGCTGTACCCCACCACACACCCTGGTAATTAAATATACCTACTCCAAAATCACACTACATTGCGAAAATGGTAAATTTTCCATTCTGTGCTGTACAGGGATCTCCATTCAAAACATTCAAAATTTCAAAACTGATCATATAGTCCTGACAACTTTTGAAGTTTTGAAACTTCAATAATCTGACAGGGACCTATATATATATATATATATATATATATATATATATATATATATATATATATATATATATATATATATATCTAGGACATTTGCTCGAGTGAGCAAACAACCGAAACCCAAATGGCTGTGCATACTTATGCGAAAGTGCTTTCACCGAAGAAGCACTTTTGCGTAAGTATGCCTGTTGCCGAGGCTCTACTACGGTGTGGGTAAGGGAAATTTCCCTTTTCCCGACTGTAGTGCGGTCTTGGATAGAGAATTTTAAAGTAGGGGGGCACAGTCCCCCCACATGGGGGGTGCAGGGGGGTGAAGCTCCCCTGCTAAAATGTAAATGTAGTGTTTTATTTTTTTTTTTTGTAACACGCTTTAACAAAAGTTATTTTTTGATAAAAGTGTTTTCTTTAAAGTGTGTTTGGTAATTATGGATTCAGACGTTTGCTCATTTGAGCAAACGTCCTAGATCTATATATATATATATATATATATATATATATATATATATATATATATATATATATATATATATATATATATATATATGGGTCTATTTCAGAAGACTGAAAAACCAAAATACTGAATCCAAAAATAATGAAAACTCAAAATACTGAAAACATTTTTAATGCAGAGGGCAAGCCCCTGCCTGCACCCATGATGTGGGGCACTCCCCCCCCAACACCCCCAGCTAATTATATATACCAAATCCAAGATCACAAAGTGGAGAAAGGGCAAATTCCATCCTTCAGTATTTTGAGTTTTCAGTATTTTGGGATTCAGTTTTTTTTTGGTTTTTCAGTCTTCTGAAGTAGACCCATCTCTCTCTCTCTCTCTCTCTATATATATATATATATATATATATATATATACATATGTATGTATGTATATATATATATATATATATATATATATATATATATATATATATATATTTTCATTTAGTTAATTAATTTTTTAGGGTCATACATCCAATCAATTGGGGGCTTTTCCTTCACACCCACACCCCAAGTGGGGCACCCCTAAATATATATTCTAACCCAGGTCGCATCGATTTTGGGGAGGGGCAAAAGCTTGTCGATTATATGAAATGTCGACTAAAATGAATTGTCTGACTAATGAAAATGTCGCCTAAGTCAGATAGACCATATATATATATATATATATATATATATATATATATGTGTGTATACATATATATATATATATATATATATATATATATATATATATATATATATATATATATATATATACATATATATATATATATATGAAAATATATAGCAGGAAGGAACATGTGTACACATACAATGCAGGTTCTCCATAGCACACCTGCACTCCTTTGGATAAGCAGAATTAAAGTCTTATCTCATAACTTGAAAGTGCAAGTTTACAATGGAGGATTATTTCCAATTTTTAAAATCATTACTGTGTTTTATAACACTTCATTTCTGTGATGATGTATAGCCACTGTTTCAAAATAGATTCAGTATATGGGTCTAATTCAAAGTTAACTCTTTTCCTCTTCCTAATAGTCTGTGGCTTCATCTCAGTGGTGTGCATGTCCCTAATTTACTGATTTTAACAGTGTTTTCCTTGTACTCAGCATTTAAACTGCATTTACCTCACTTGGAAAGGCTTTGTATTCTGATGCAACTTATTTGTGGGACTTTGATTTTAAGAGCAAAGTGTCTTCACTTCTAGACTACTTCTACCTTCTTTACAGATACTGCTCTAACTCCTGGAATAACGCTTGTGCTCTACTGCATAGCCAGTTTAAACTAAAGTTTTAAGAGCAAAGTATCTTCCCTTCCAGACTGTTTCTACCTTAATTACAGTTACTGCTTCAACTTTTGGAATAACGCCTGTGCTCTACCGCATAACCAGTTTAAACTAAAGTTTTAAGAGCAAAGTGTCTTCCCTTCCAGACTGCTTCTACCTTCTTTACAGATACTGCTCCATCACCTGGAATAATGCCTGTGCTCTACTTCATAGCCAGTTTAAACAAATGTTTTAAGAGCAAAGTGTCTTCCCTCTTAGACCGCTTCTACCTACTTTACAGATATTGCTCCAACTCCTGGAATAAAGTCTGTGCTCTACTGCATAGCCAGTTTAAACTAAAGTTTTAAGAGCAAAGTGTCTTCCCTTCCAGACTGCTTCTACCTTTCTTTACAGATGCTGCTCCAACTCCTGGAATAACGCCTGTGCTCTACTGCATAGCCAGTTTAAACTAAAGTAAGCCAAGCTCATACCACAAATTAGTGTTACTTTGTCTACTGTAAATGCTAGCTGTATACCACTGAAACCCCCAACACTCACTGCTTTGTTAAAAACCTTGCCTCTTTGTCTCTTTCTGACATCAATAAGTTAGTCACTACCCTACTGCCAACTTTCTTAGTTAGCTATACTCTTTTGTTTTCTGTTTGTGCTTTCCTTTTAATTGTTTTGATTTTACTGCAAATACCTGTGTATACCTCGCTATAACATCTCTTCCTTCTCTGCCTATACCTCTCCACCTCTTCTACTTACCTGCTGAATCTCACTGTGTACTCCTTACTGTTTCCCTCATGGCCTGCTGATTTTTTTTTGTGGTGACTGCCATTTCCTGGCTCAACCTGCTCCATTCGCCCTTAATACACTCGGGCTCACTCCTCTCCCCTACTCTACCCCCATTCCCACCCACCCCCAATTTAATTTAATTTATACTGGCTACTCCTTGTTTCCAACCCCACCCACTCTCCCCACTTATCCAGTCACAGCTGTCCCCTGTAAACTTCCTACCACTCCTCTCTAAATAGCTTCTTATCCTTCCCCTACATGTACTAATATATATTTTACTGCTTATACCTACCCACACCACAACCCCACTCTATCATCCCCCTCACTCTCATTATCTCGCCCACACTCACAGCATCTTAGAATATCTCCAGCCTTTGACTCTACCTTCCCTTAACCTACTAATGCTCCCTTCTTGCTCATTCTTCTCTACCTTGTAAATTAATCTCTCCTTAGTAGTCCCTATTTTTTGTTTTCATCTTATTTCTCACTCCTCTCCTCCCTAGTAAATGACCTCTTCCCCACATGTTTATCTAACTCTGTCATCCTTCTACTATCATTATCTCATTTCAAACCATGCCCCCTCTACCTCATATCAATCCTGCTTATGTACCTTTCTTTACGTACCTCCTATCATACACAGCTTAATTTTTCACATTCATCCCCAACTGACACTTATCCTATACTCCACAAGGCACTCTCCCTGCCCTTCCTAATTTGCCCCTCTCTCTTTAACTCTACCTTCACACATCTCATCAAAATAAAAATTTTCTCTGTCTCTATCACATCCCTCAAATCTAAATACAAATCCACTGGCTTTTACCTTTATGCAAATAAACCTTCCCCTTTTTCTAACAATTTATTATCATCTAGCGACATCTACCCCAACCCAGGCCCATCTAGTCCAATCTCAGCAAACACCTGTCTCACTAAGCATCTATCTGTCTTTGCTGTTAACATACAAAGTCTACCTAATAAATTTACAGAACTATACTCCTGGATCACCCATCAATCACCACACATCCTGGCCCTATCTGAAACTTGGCTAAAACCACATATTTCTAGCACTGAAATACTACCTCCCCACTACAACATCTATTGACAAGATAGAACCAAAAAAAAGGTGGAGGTGTCACAATTATGTATTTTGAACACCTTAACCTATTCCCCACCAATATCTTTTCCTAACTTTCAACCAGCTGAAATATTACTTCTAAACTGTCACCTCAACCCCGATAAGAAATTTGCCATTGTCTCTATCTATATTCCACCTGGAAACAACATTCCCATCCTCAAATCAATTTTAGCATTGATTTCTATTAATATCCCTTATGAGACCTTACTACTAGGCAATCTAAATATCGACTGGCAAAAACTGTCTCTTCCTCTCCCTCACTTCAAATCAACCTACACAGCTTCCATCAACTTATCACAACTCCTACCCACTTCAACAACAATATCCAAGGTACCACCTTAGACCGGATTCTTACCTCTGACCCCACCCTATAACATGACCCTGGAACCCTGCCCACTTCTTAAGTGACCACCTCCCTATTCAAGTCCAATGTTACTCTTCCCAAATACCTAAATTCCATTATTTTAGAGAGTGTTGCAAGCTTTCTTCTTTAAGTCCTGAAACCTTTAATAACAGACTCACTTCCATAAACTGGGGCTTCCTTAAGTACCTCCCTCTTAAAGAAGCCATTCTACTATTAAATCACCTTTTTTCATGATATACTTGACTCTTTAGCTCCTCTTAGAAATGTGAGAATCAAAGCCAACTATTCACCTTGGCTCATCAAAAAAACCCTATCGCTCATGAAAGAAGAGACAAAAACTGGAAAAAATGGCTAAAAACTAAATCAGCAACATACCTACAAAAATTTAAAGAACTAAGAAATCTAGCAAAAACAGCAATTAACAAAGACAAGAAAACTTACTTTTATAATCCCAAGTTCTCTCAAAAGTCTAACTCCAAAAGATTCTGGCATACCATCAATAAAATCTTAAATCCAGATCAACCTGCTACCCCAACCCCTACACTAATAATTCTCCCTTAAAAACTGCCATCTTACTTAATACTCATGTCATCGAATCTATTCAAAAACTTACTCAACCCTCCTAAAGCCATAACCACCCTCACACCACTCACTACACATGCAACACAACCCCTTTCTCTCTTAACCCCATATCCACAGCCTACATCAAGTCACTTTTACTAAAACTGAAACCTTGTTCTTCATCTACCAATAACCTCCCTCCCCTCTTTATTAAACTCTCTGCTAATTCTATAGCCTATCCTGTCTCTATCCTAATAAATACATCTATCCAAGAGACTACTGTCTCCGACATCTGGAAATCTTTCTACACCATTCCACTTGACAAAGGAGGTAACTCCACTGAGCCCTCTAACTACAGACCAATTGCCATCCTATATCCTCTATCCAAAATCCTTGAAAAAATGTATTCACAATCAGCTTTTAACTCACCTTATTAATGAAAATCTTCTACCCCCACTCAACATGGCTTTAGGCCATACCACAGCACCTCTACTGCCCTCCTATCCTTCACTCATACTGTTTTTGAAGCCAGGGGAAAAAAACTCCATGTCTTGCCTATTTCTTGACCTCTCTAAATCTTTTGATACTGTCTCCCATTCCAAGCTACTTACTAAGCTTACTGACCTTAATCCCTCCTTCTCTACTATTCACTGGTTCTAAAGCTATCTATCAAATAGGCTCCAGTCTGTCAGATGGCAATCTGCTTGCTCCCCTTTCCTACCTATCCAAACTGGTGTACCTCATTGCTTAATCCTTGGCCTCCTCCTATTCAACATCTTCACCAATCATCTTTACTCCTCCTGCAACGCCTCCTCCCTCATACAGTATGCTGATGACTCTGCTCTTATCTCTTGTGCTAACAACATCTCTAAACTTTTTTCTATCACCCAAACCTCCTCATTTGTGTAAAAATGGCTCACAGAGAATCAATTTATACTCCACCCCCCAAAAAAACTAAGCTCCTATTATTTCTCCCCAAAACTATCCACCCCCTTAAATCCACCTTTACTATTTCTTCACTAGATAACACTCTCATTAAAGGTGAGCCTCACATTAATTTACTGGGTACAATAATTGATGACCATCTCAAATATGACATCCATATCCAACACTGTATCAAAAAAACTAACATGAAACTGGGTCTTCTCTTCAGGAATAAGAAATTTCTTGCTCCCAACTCCAAACCCACCCTTGCTGAAGCCTGTCTCCTTCCGTGTCTCCTCTACTCCTCCCCTATCCTAACTCACCTCCAGTCAAACCTTCTCTCCAAACTAGAACAAGCTTACAATAACATAGCCAGATTTGCCAGTAATCAGCCTTATAAATCCCAACATTGCTTTGCCCTGAAACAGCTTCAATGGCTAGAATAACCCCAGCTCTTACTACTTGCCCAGCTGCAGTTGACACACTCCCTACTCAACAAACCGCTAGCCTGCCAATTACTCTCTACCTTAGTATCCCCTTATACCCCAACCTGGTCTCTTTGTAGTTCCAATCAGCACCTTCTACACATCTATAAACCCAAAAAGACTTATGGTAAACTCCTCTATAAACACTCTGTGTCCCTTGCTTGGAATAGGCCACCACCTCACATTCATAGCATCACTAGTTCCAGCTACTCTAAAACTGAAATCAAGCACTACTTTCTGAACTCAAAAGCCTGTCCTTGCCTAAATCTTCCATAATCTGCATTTTCCTTTCTTTTTCTTTTCACTACCTGTCTACATCTAATAATTCAATGACCGATCTACTAACTAGACAATACTACACTATGCTACTTGGTTCATAGGTTCATGGGTTCATAGGTGTGTATTAGGCTAATGGCTCTGGAGCCTTTACAAGCCTAGCCCATAGGATTACCTTGGCATCATGTTACCCAACCTTAATTCCCAGTGCCTCTGTCGAGTAGGGTCACTGGAGTGATCCCTGGGGTGAAGTTTCTATTTCCCATCCACTTGTCAAGATTTCTCTTGAAGAGGGCCAGTGAGGTGCTCTGTTTGATATGTATGGGAAGGCTGTTCCAGAGCATTGGCAGTGTCTGGGTTATGAACCTGTCCTTTCAGCATGTTCTGTTGATTGTGGTAATGAGGTTGAGGTCTCTGGAGCATGTGGTGTGGAGGGATTGTGATTTCTTTAGACGTAGCATTTCTAACAGAGCTGGGTGAGACATGGCTTTGTAAGTCAAGCAGCGATTGCCTCTAAGTAGGCAATTTGAGACAGAGAATAGTTGGAGTTTTTTGAGTTTGACCATATAGGACAAGTGTTTAAGGACTAGGATCCTCTTTGTGAGGTACTTTTGCGGCCTCTTCAGTTGTTGCAGGTGTCTAGGGAGGTACATGCCAAATGGGGTATTGTACACGATGACTGGTCTAATGAGGGAAGAGTAGAGGGAGACAATGACCTCTTTCTTCCTGGATGCAAAACCCTTAGTAATGAGATGTGCCACATAGAAGGACTTTCTGACCACAATGGCAGTGTGGTGGTCAAAAGAGAGCTTGCTGTCAACCTGTATTCCCAGATCTCTTATAATGCCTTCTGTGTTCAATGGACTACCATCAATGTGATAATTCATGGGAACTGGGTTTTTTCCAAAGGAGAAGATAACACATTTTTTGGCATTGAGCTTAAGGCCATGAGTCTGACATCAGTTGTTGGTCTCGGAGAGGCCTTTTTGTAGGATGTCAACATTACTTGGGGAGTTAATAATAGCTCCCAACTTGCAATCATCTGTGAACTTTGTCAGCCAGAATCCCTTAGTGTTGGCCTGGACTTCAGAAAAGTAGATACCAAACAGGAGAGGACCCAGGACCAAACCCTGTGGGACGCCACTTGTGATTGGTCATCAGTCTGACTTGGAGTCAGCTACTTTCACAGTGTGGGTTCTATCTTTGAGCCAGTTTGCAACCCACCTAGTGATATAGGGGATGATGCCTAGCTTAGCGAGTTTTTCTATGATTCCTGAGTGGGGAATGGTATCAAAGGCCTTGGCCAGATCAAGGTAGGCTGTATTAACCACCTTGCCTTTATGCACAGCCCTGGTGACTGATTCAAAGAAGTCGACCAGGTTGAGCAGGCACGATCTACCCTTCACAAAACCAAACTGTGTGGGATCTAGAGTTTGGAGATTCCCTATATCCTTGTTTATTATTTTATTTATTTATTTTTATTTTACATTTGTTAACCGGGCTAGTCCAACTGGATGCATGTCCATTTTCAGTGGAGGCCCGAGGAGAAAAGCTCCACTATCTACTACATGATAACACAAGTATATACAAAATATGTAAGGCATTTAAAGTACAAAATACACAAGGCATTTAAACCACAATATGAGGATGTAGAGAAAAAGGTGATAGGGAGATACACATATTACTAGAGTACTGATAAGCATAGTGTGAGACAGAGAAGTTAAATAGTTTAAAAGTTAGCAAAAGAGTTTAGAGACAAGTATAGATTATAGATAAGAGAGTAATTTCTCAGTAGGAGTGAATAGATTAAAAAAAATAGAGATGGGAGAAGGTGAAAAGGGTACTGGAGATGGGAGGGGGTTAAGATCAGCTGGGGTTATTGCAGGAGCATAGCCAGTGGTTGGTTAGAAAGTGTTTCAGTTTAGTTTTAAATAGTGTTATGGAAGTTTGGGCTATTAGATCTGGAGGAAGTTGATTCCAAATTTTGCCAACTGAGTTGGAAAATAAAGAGTCACCTGCTGTGTTTTTTGATCGATGAGTTTGAATCAGTAGTTTATTGGAAGAGCGAAGGTTTTTTTAGGTTGTTATAGGGTTTTATGAGGGAAGAGAGCATTGGTGTATTTTCTGGGTGGTAAAGAGCTTTATGGGCAATTGTAAGCTGATAGTATTGAATTAGGTGGGGTAACTCTAGCCACCCTAGGTTACGAAGGTTCAGGCACTGGTGAGTTTTATATGGTGAGGCAGTGGCAAATCTGGCAATGTTGTTGTAGGCTGCATTAAGCTTGTTGATGTTATGTTTAGAAAGATTAGTATATATAGGGGAAGCATATAGTAGAGTAGAGGTAAGATGGGTTCTAGCTATGGTAGTTCTTGCTTCAGGAGTTAGATAAAATTTGATTCTGTAGAGGGAACCTATTTTTCTATTCATTGCTTTTATGATGGAGTTAATATGGAACTCAAATTTAAGTAGGTTGTCAATAGTTATGCCTAAAAGTTTGGTTGTTTGGTCTGGAGAGATAAGGGTGCTGTTTTTTGAAGAAAGTGTGAAGTTAATAGAGGGAGAGAGGTGTGTAGGTAGAAAGAGGAGAAGTTTAGTTTTCTTAGGGTTTAAGAGGAGACAGTGATTGGAGAACCATTGCTCTATGGTGGTAAAAGTTTTTTGGGTAATGGAGTGGAGGTCAGTTTGGTTGGTGGCAGAGCAAATGATGGTGGTATCATCAGCGTACTGAAGACAAGTAGTTAGAGGGGTGGCAAGATGCAGGTCGTTAATAAAGATGGAAAATAAAAGAGGACCTAAGATGGAGCCCTGGGGGACTCCTAAAGTGGTGGGGAAAAGTTCTGAAAGATTGTTGTTCCATAACACGGCTTGTTTCCGATTTTTAAGGTATGAAGTAAACCAGCTTAAGGCAAAGTTATCGAGTGAGAGAGATTTTAAACGATGTAAGAGTAGTTGGTGGTTCACCATGTCAAAGGCTTTTGACAGGTCTACAAAAAATGCTGATGTAAGAAGATTGTTATTGCGTTTTTTTTAATGGAGTCGATAAAGGATACTAAGGCTGAGGTGGTGCTATGGCAGGGACGAAAGCCATGTTGGCAGTTTGCGAGGAGATTGTTGGATAGGAGGTGATTAAGTAACTGTTTGTGAATGCATTTCTCCATTATTTTTGCAATAGGAGATAGTAGCGCTATAGGGCGGTAGTTAGAATACTCAAATGATTCACCTCCTTTGAAGAGAGGGATGATGTGGGAGATTTTCCAGAGTGAAGGTATAGTACTTTCTCTAATGGTTCTGTTGATTAGTATAGAGATAGGGTAAGCAATAGCTTTAGCACTTAGCTGAAGATATTCAGCTGGCAATTTGTCTGCTGAGGGGGTGGAAGGTTTGAGTTTCTGAAGTAGATATCGAATATAGGAAGTAGGTATAGGTTTAAGTTGAAATGGTGGTGGTGTGCAGCTTGGGTTACCAAGTAGTGAGGGGTCTGAGCTTTGTTGGTTGGCTAGGTTAAGTATTGTAGAAGTAAAAAAAGTTATTGAAAGCATTTGCTGTTTGTAAGGGAGAGTCTGGGCAGGAGCCTAGTGGACTAGGAGTTTCAACTTTGCCAGGGGATAGTAGTGAGTTAATAGATTTCCAGAATTTCTTTGGTTGGAGGTGGGAGGATTGCTGTAGTTGTGTGTAAAAGTTCTTTTTATCTTGTATGATAGCTAGTTTAGTCATATTTCTTTTTTTTTTTTGAAGCTAAGGTGATCAAAAGAGTCTTTAGTGGTTCGCCATTTAGTCCAGGCTTTATTCCTAGTAAGGATAAGTTGTTTAGTGTTGCTTGTAAGCCATTGAGCTGTCTTACTTTTCGTGCATATAGAACACATGGGGGCATGCCGATCAAAAATTGTAAGGAAGGTTGTATTAAAGTGGTTAACAGCGTCATCTATTGGGAGACTTTTTAGTGGTAACCAGTTAACTAGGCTAAGTTCATATAGAAACTGATGGGGGTCAAAATGTTTTTTGCTGCGAGTTAAGCAAATTAGGGGAGGTGTTTCTAGATGTGTTTTGTGCCTTATAATGTATGTTAGTGAGTGGTCACTAAGGTCATCTGGGAGGGTTCCTGTTGAGTACTTTTGTGGGGGACTATTTGTCAAGATCCAGTCTAGTATGGTTTCTTTATTATTGCTTTTATTTGTTCTAGTAGTTGAGTGAATGGTTTGATGGAATCCATATAGGTTGATAGGGGTTGATGGATTAGTTTGTTTACAAATGTTCCAATCTATGTTAAAGTCACCTAACAATATAGTTTCTTGGTTTATTAGGTCCATGATGATGCATTCCATAGCTTTGCATATCAGAATCATTAGGCTAATGGGGCGATAGTTCCCAGGGTTTGTAGTCACTCCTCCTTTGTGGAGAGGGATGACTGTAGCAGTGCACCATTCGGTAGGGACAAAGCCTGAGGTGAGGCTGTGATTGAACAGGGCATACAGGTGAGGTGCCAGTTCACTCTGTAGTTCATGTAGAACACAGCCAGGGATATTGTCACATCTCATAGAAGCTGTATTCTTGGCCTTGGACAGTGCTGGTTGTAACCTGTGCAGCAGTAATACTGGGTTCCTGGCAATCTACTGGTATTGTGATTGCTCCTTTGGGGGGATAAAGTTGGCACTGAATCTGTCAGCCAGTATATTGGCAATATCTGTTGGTTCGGTATAGGAGGTACCATTGTGCAGTAGCTCAGAGCAAATCTGGGTATTTCTATGGAGATTCTTTACACAACTATAGAAGACTTTGTGGCTGTCTTTACTATCTGCTGCAATTCTGTTTTCATAGTTAGCTTTAGAGGATTTGATGAGGGATCTCAACTTTTTTTTGAGTCTGATAAAGGAGTTTTTCCATTCGTGGGACTTCACCTTAATCCACATCAGTTTCCTCCTTCTTGTTGGAGTGTTTATGTCAGGGGACCACCAGATTGGTTTCACTTTTTGGAGGAGAGTATCTTGGTTCTTTTGGGTATGGCGAGATCCATACATTTGTGTAAGTGTTCATACAATGCATTGGTATATGATTCGGTGGTCATGCAACTATTCTCCATTTGCACGGGTACCGTGAAGTTAGCCACCTCTGTTTTTAGGGGGGGGTGGAAGGCATGTGGTTTTCCAAGATGACTAGTTTGTGGTCGGATCTAAGCAGGGAGGAGTTGACTATTGGTGTAGAGCAATAGTCGCCCATGTTAGCAATGACCAGGTCAAGGATGTTGCTACCTCTAGTGGGGGTAAGAATGAGCTGGTCCAGGGCATTGGAATTAATGAATTCCAGAAAACGCTGGGGAAGTGTAATGGTACATGAGTAGCTTTCCCAGTTAATGGAGGGGTAGCTGAAGTCGCCCAGTATGAGAATATTAGGTTGGACCCTAATATTCTCCAGAGTGCTTAGGAACATGGAGTGTGAGTCTTGGGACATGGTTGTGGACCTGTAGTAGGCTACAACCTGAATAGCTGTCTTACCCAATGTTAACTGCACCTGAAGTATCTGTGATGCATTATGTTGAGCTACCAGTCTTCCAATTTGGATATATAAGTGCATCTCTCACAAGTTTGAGTGTTGGGAGATAAGAGGAGAGGGCTGTCAGTTTACATGAAGCAGTTGCTACATGGTATCAGGATACCCAAGTTCATCAGGTTAATAGGATAAAGCACAGAAAACTTACCTTTAGACATGCCTGGAGGGATGGGCATTAATAATAAGTACTGGAGCTGTTTCCTTGTAGAACATTTAGTGCTGGTAGCACTTTTGTGTGCTAGAATAATTGCTACAAGAAGTCTGGTAAGGTGCTAGACTAATTAGCTTGTAAAAGTGCAGGAGAAGAGAAAACTAGCAGATCTAAGGGAAAACTGAAGAGCAGACTTTGGCACCGCTCAGAAGCTTATAAACAGTCCCGGATACAGCAAATCTGTATCTGGACTAGACTAGTTACAGGAAAGGCAGTTAAAGCACAAATGCGGGCTTTTAAACCAGAAATTTGAAAGAGATGGAAAAACTGCCCAAACAGCCAATAACTACACTTTCTGGGCCAGAAACCACTCCCCTTGTAGTTGATAGGCTACCTAGTGCTTACCATTCTCACTGATAAGCTAGAAGGCTTCCCTCCAACACAGAAAGGCTTGGGCACCACTCAGAAGCTTACAAACATTCCTGGATACAGCAAATCTGTATCTGGACTAGACTAGTTACAGGAAAGGTGGGAAACAAGCACAAACACGGGCTTTTAAGCCAAAAAGTTGAAAGAGATGGAAAACTGCCCAAGCGGCCAATAAACTACAATTTCTGAGCTAGAAACCACTCCTCTTGTGGTAGATAGGCTACCTAGTGTTTACCACTCCCACTGATAAGCTAGAAGGCTTCCCTCCAACACAGAAAGGCATGGGCACCGCTCAGAAGCTTACAAACATTCCTGGATACAGCAAATCTGTATCTGGACTAGACTAGTTACAGGAAAGGTGGGAAACAAGCGCAAACACAGGCTTTTAAGCCAAAAAGTTGAAAGAGATGGAAAACTGCCCAAACGGCCAAGAAACTTCAATTTCTAGGCCAGAAACCACTCCTCTTGTTGTAGATAGGATACCTAGTGCTTACCACTCCTACTGATAAGCTAGAAGGCTTCCCTCCAACACAGAAAGGCTTGGGGGGCTCAGAAGCTTACAAACAGTCCTGGATACCGCAAATCTGTATCTGGACTAGACTAGTTACAGGAAAGGTGAGAAACAAGCACAAACATGGTCTTTTAAGCCTGAAAGTCGAAAGAGATGGAAAAACTGCCCAAACAGCCAATAAACTACAATTTCTTGACCAGAAACCACTCCTCTTGTGGTAGATATGCTACCTTGAGCTTACCACTCCCACTGATAAGCTAGAAGACATCCCTTTAACACAGAAAGGCTTGGGGGGCTCAGAAGCTTGCAAACAGTCCTGGATATAGCAGATCTGTATTTGGAGTAGACTAGTTACAGGAATGTAGGAAACAAGTTTAGAATTTTTTTAAGAAAATCAGCTAAAACAGCACTAAAAACAATTAAAATGCAGTGCAAGCTACACACTTGAGTGTGTAGCAATATTAAATCAAGTACAGTTTAAATAAATACAATTTATTCAAACTGTATTCTGAACTGAATTCAATTATTGTTTTATTCAACTCTGAACAGTTAAAAAGTGCCAAAAAATGTACTTATCAGCTGAGAAGCACACTCAGTCAGAACACAAGGAGATTCTAGCAAAGTTTTTTTTTTAAGTGGAAAGGGAGAAAGGAGGAACAGAAGATAATTCAAGGTTAAGAACCTAAGTGGGTTGCACTTCTCAAATGTTCTCTCGGTAATAGGTAGAATGACCTAATGACACTAGACTGGGAGGAGTGTCCCAGATCAAATTTACAGTAGGGGTGGGCAACTGAAAAGTCACCAAGCTAGTAAAATTGCAGGAGAGGAGAGAACTAGCAGATCTAAGGGAAAATTTGAAGAGCAGACTTTGGCACCACTCTGAAGCTTACAAACAGTCCTGGATACAGAAAATCAGATCTATATTAGAATATCAAAAGATGTAAACACCGAATGTTTAAATGTCGAACTGTATTCAGCAAAAGCTGAAAATATCGAAGCAACAGAAAACCGAATTTTTTCCTAGGGAAAGAATTTGGTTGTCCATTTCTGTTGCTTCGGTATTTTCAGCACTGTGGTGGAAAGTTACGGGTTGGTTTCAGGTAAGTGTGCGATTGAGTGTGGATTACATTAGTTAGGGTTAGGGTGCGGGTTAGGTATGTGTGCGATTATGTGGATGTGAGGGTTAGGGTGGGTTAGGTGAGTTAGGGTTAGGGCGTGCGTTAGGTATGTATGAAATTGTGTGGATGTGAGGGTTAGGGTGGGTTAGGTGAGTTAGGGTTAGGGCGCAGGTCAGGTAAGTGTGTGATTGTGTGGATGTGAGGGTTAGGGTGGGGTAGGTGAGTTAGGGTTAGGGCGCGAGTGAGGTGAGTGTGTGTTAGTGACGGACCTTAAGGTTAGGGTTTGGGTTAAGGTAAGTGTATAGTTAGTGGTGTGTGTATAGTTTAGTGTAGGGTTAGGTGTAAGATTTTAGGTGTATGTGTGTGGATTGCTGTTTGTTTGGTGTGCTTGTGTTGTGTGTATGTGTTTTGGAACAGCAATTTTTTCCCTAGGAAAAAATTCGCTGTTCTGTATGTTCGTTGTTTCCAGCTTTCGGTGAATACAGTTCGACATTTAAACATTCAGTGTTTACATCTTTTGATATTCTAATATAGACCCCAGAAAATCTGTATCTGGACTAGACTAGCTACAGGAAAGGCAGGAAAAAGCATAATTGTGAGCGTTTAAACCAGAAAGTTGAAAGAGATGGAAAAACTGCCTAAATGGCCAATAAACTACAATTTCTGGGCCATAAACCACTCCTCTTGTGGTAGATAGGCTACCTAGTGCTTACCACTCCCACTGACAAGCTAGAAGGCTTCCCTCCAACACAGAAAGGCTTGGGGGCTCAGAAGCTTACAAACAGTCCTGGATGCAGCAAATCTGTATCTAGACTAGACTAGTTACAGAAAAGGTGGGAAACAAGTGCAAACATGGGCTTTTAAGCCAAAAACTTTAAAGAGATGGAAAAACTGCCCAAACGGCCAATAAAACTACAATTTCTTGGCCAGAAACCACTCCTCTTGTGGTAGATAGGCTACCTAGTGCTTACCACTCCCACTGATAAGCTTGAAGGCTTCCCTCCAACACAGAAAGGCTTGGGGGGCTCAGAGGCTTACAAACAGTCCTGGATACAGAAAATCTGTATCTGGACTAGACTAGTTACAGAAAAGGCAGGAAACAAGCTTAGAATTTTTTTTTACAGAAATTATTTTTATTTTATTTTTTTTAGTAAAGTGGAAAGGGAGAAAGGAGGAACAGAAGATAATTCAAGGTTAAGAACCTAAGTGGGTTGGCCTTCTCAAATTTTCTCTTTGTAATAGGTAGAATGAGCTAATGTCACTAGTCTGGGAGGAGTGTCCCAGATCAAATTTACAGTAGGGGCAGGCAACTGCAAAGCCAAGAAGTATAAAAACAAGGCACCAATGGGGGGTTGGAAACAATTACAGCTACTAGCTACACTATTTTAGACAGAAAACACTACAGAAATGTTTATCACAGCCGAAAAACAGCAGTGAGCCACTAAATTAAAGTTTTAAACAGATAAAAGAGCAAGGACACTCTAGAGAATGCTTTTAACTGCAAACAAATTAGTTATATGTTACACTCGGTGGCAGGAAATTATAACAAACAAACTGTTTAACAAATGGAGAAAATTTCCAGTTAATACCTTACACACAGTGAAACTAGCTGCCAGAAACACAGGAAACTCAGCAAACAAAACAACCAGGCCTGGATAACAGCAGGCCTCTATACCAACTATGCTACCTGACTAGAGCACAGAAACCTCACAAAAAATGCACAGAGAAGCAGAGATAGAGCACTCCCAAACAGAAAATACAACTCTCAGTATGAAAAAGCAGTTTACAGTTAAGTAATTCAGTAAAAAATGCAATTACAGTAATGAAACACTATCTAGCAATGAAAAATACAGTTAAAACAGTATAAAACAGTACACAAATGCAGTGAAACAGTAAGGAAATCTTTATAACAGTGCAAAATGTAATAGATTCACTGTCTAGCACAATTATAAGCATTAAGAAGTGCAAGTCAATTAAATAAATGTAAGAAATGACTTATTCTGCACTTGGAGTCTTAGGGAGTTTTTGTTTTGCCCCAGTGATGAATCACTACTCCACAGCCTGGCAAAAACAAGCACAGTCCCCTGCAGACACAGGATTTATATACCAGAAAAGATACGTCATTATTGTAAATACTTAAATGTACTAGTTGTATTTACCTCATTTTGTTTTATTTTTATTACAGTTATTTGTTTTACCTGATTACTGCATATGTAATTTTTGCTTATGCTGTATTGCTGCACTGTTTTTCTTGGGTTTTATATAGTGTCTACTATGTTATGTTTTTATGTTAGTATTGCTGGAGCTTTTCTCCTTAGGTCTCCACTGAAAATGGGCCATTGGCTCAGATGGACTAACCTGGTTAACAAATGTCAAATAAATAAATAAATAAACAAATAAATAAATAAATTAACTTTACAATCTCCTCTTTTTACCATATAGATATTTGCATCCTTCTACAGCCTACTTTGCATCTCATAGGGTGAAACATAGCTTTGACAGCTCATTGCTTCATTTTAGTTCCATTAATTGGAGCACAAAGTCATGCTGACAGGAGAAGGATAAAATCGGTGAAGGAGCAGGAGACATGGGTGATGAAAGATTGCAAGTCACTCCATTGAATTCTATATATTAGTGGCTCCTTGCCACATGTCCAAGGAAAGTCTGACTCTGCTTGCAAAAGAAATGCCTTAGCAAGTAGTTATGAAAGTTGGGAACAGTCAATGAAAATTAATTATGAAATGTAAAGTTATGATATTTCTAAGGTTTCAACACCCACCATGACTAAGAGAAATAAATGCCTCTGACAGAGTCTGTTTTGTTACAATGGACTGAGTTATCTAAGGTGGCTTCAATAATAGTGACTGCCTCATTTTAATGTGGTGACATATAAATTTCAGTTTTAAATAAAATGTAGCACTGTTTCCATGTTTCTTCATATATGAAGCAGCATCCAAAAATCCAACTCCTAGTTTAGCACCATCATACAGCAAAATCCATGTAGTGAGCCGGTGTAAATCATGTAATTGTCATTTGTGTCAAGGTCCAGATTGTGACTGAAAAAGTGCTATTGATCAACTCATATGCCAAGTGAAAAATCTCATACAGCCTTTTATGTATCATTAAGAAATCGACAATTTACCCCAGTTCAATGACTGCAGAAGAAGGCTTTCCACCTCAGTCATGTCAGCTAGACCCTTACTTCACTCATCAGTAGTAAGGGATCCCTAAAATAGTGCAACTATGCATCATAGTTTTCTCTTATTCAGCTTCATCTAAGCTGAAAGTGAACTGATTTAGTGGATGGAAAGACATTGGAATGTTTCTCCCACTTGCTGCCACTTTGCATTTGTGGCAAGTTTGTTTTGTCAAGAACAAAAAATTCTAGCTGCTGGAAATGCTGAGCAGATCTACAGTAGTTTATTCAAAAAGAAGTAAAACCACCAACATTTCTGGCTAATGCCTATCTTCAGTGTGTAAGTACTGAAGAAGAACATTAGCCTGAAAACGTTGTGGCTTTACTGCTTTTTGAATAAACTACTTTAGATCTGCTCAGCGTTTCCAGTGGCTGGAGTTTTTTGTTCTTGATTTTGGATTTCCTACTTCTCTAGTAGCAATTTACATCAATGTCTGTCCTGTTTGTTGCTGTTTTAGTTTGTCTTGTCACCCATCTAACACCATTCCTTCTTGTTCAGATAGAAATTGCCTCTCACACAGAAACTGGATAGTGTCTGTTAAGTCCTAGAAGTCTATAAATTCTCTTCAATAGTAGGGTATAGTTGTTAATTTGACAGTGTGAAGGAACATTGTTTTTACCGAAGGGAATGGTGATGAATTTCTTTGCATTTAGTTTGAGAATGTGACTAAGGCACCAGTCGCTGGTCTGTGTAAGACCCTACTGAAGTATACTGATGTAATTTGGGGATTCAGTAATTGCACCCTGTTTGCAGTTGTCTGCAGACTTGGTCAGCCAAAACCCCTTAGTTTTGGCCTGAACTTCTGAGACGTTTATACCAAACAGTAGGGGGCCCAGCACTTACTCTTGTGGCACCCCACTGATGACAGGTCTGCTGGTTGATGTGGAGTCACCCAATTTGGTAGTGTGTGACCAGTTTGTGGGCCATTTGGCAACCTATCTTACAACAAAGGGGTTTACATTTAGTTTGCTAAGTTTATCCGTAATGCCTGAGTGTGGGATTGTGTCGAAGGTCTTGGCCAAGTTGAGGTATGCTATGTGCACAGATTTGCCCTTGTCAGTGACCCTGGTCACATTTTCAAATAACCCCACCAGGTTTAACAGACAGGATGTGCCCTTGATGAAGCTGAATTGGGTCAGATCCAGGGTTTGGAGGTCACCTATGTCTTTATTTATGAGGTCCACGATGATATGTTCCATGGCCTCAGGTCAGTTTATAAACAAGAACAATCAGTTTATAGCCAGAACAAAGCAATTAACAAAGAGAACCAAATAAAACAGGTTATCTGTCATTTGCTGAGACTAAACAACTGGCATATGCAGTATAATCTACTGGTCAAGCTAAAGGGGACAGTGGCCAAATTAGTAAGAGGTCCTTAGAGTGCACAGACTATTTCACAGAGACTTTCAATTACAGAGCAGGCATGTATTTGATTAAAGGAAATACGCAACAAATTTCTTCATGATAAATATGCTTAAATTAAACAATGACAAAAGTCTCAGTAAACTTGAAGGTGTAGGGTCTTGTGGCAGAGCTCCTGCAATACCAAGGTCAGATGTTGTGACTGCAGGCTCTGAAATGAATGAAAGAAAAAAAAAACTCTACTAAGCTGTAAAATTATATTGAAGCAATAAAATTAGTACTTATTATACAAAAAGAGATGAAGAAAAGACCGCAGTAAGACAGAGAAAAATAATACAGGGGAAATATAAGAGTATAGTGATGGTAAAAAAGTGTAAGAATGTAAGCTCAAAGTAGTTTTATCAGGAAGTATACTGATAGAGAACCACAGCAATGTAGTGTATATATACAGTTGTATCATGCAATATATCAGAACATGGCACTACACTGATAAGCACAGTAGAACACCATCACTTAGAAGATATTCATGGGATTAACTAGTACAACAAAACAGTGTAATATATATGCATATATGCTATAACACCAGCAGCTCACATTACTCACACGTGTTAAGAAGAAACATGCTCAGCATACATAAAGCTTACCCAATCTGAATTAAAGTGTTACAAATATAATATACTACCAATGTATTTTCACTGTTTTACACAGTCTTAGAACAAACAGAGATAGCTTACATCTTTCAAAGTTGGGATTTGCTGGTTGAAGACCTAGTGTGTTTGTTACTCTAAAAGTGTCTTAGTTCTGGTTGAAGCACTTGGGCTTCAGGACAGTTATTTTACATTAAGAAGCTTTGTGGTCTACACTCTTGTGGGAGGAGAAGGTAGCCTCTGCTCATCTGAGCTGGGAGTTGCTGGTTGAAGGCTTATTGTGCCTACTTATTTGAACTGCTTTTTTTTCTGAAATTGTTGCACTTTGTTTGCTGTAGCATAAACTAGATTCAAACCTGCTGAATCTAGTTCTTTTTGTATAACCTGAGCTCTAAACCAGGCCATCTTTTGTTAGCGAGGGTTCCCCTTCACCCTAGTGGCAGGAGTGTCTGGTTATAACTTATCTGAATGAAGGTTGCTGGAACAAGGTTCAGTTTTGAGCTTTTTATTGGTTAATTTGTTTAAACCAGTTTGCTATCGTCTGCTATATAAGCATCGCATTTGCTCAGATTTGTGCTTGTTTGCATATAACGCACTGCCACTCAGCAGTGTGCACAGTTGGTGGTTATAGATGCAAACACTTTTGCCTACAAATTTTTCCTAAGTACTTTGCTGGTGCTCCATTAGTGAGTTCTCATAACTGTTAAACACTGATAGGTGATATATTCAGTGAAGGTCATTCGGTACAAATACAGATCCTACCCACTAGCCCTTCATATTTTTTGTCCATTTCTCCTGTCCTCTACATTACCTGGTTCTTTCTGTCCTCTCCCTGTTTTCTGACCATGTCAGCTTTCCTAGCATTATGGATGGACAATTTCCCACAGTTTCTCCAGCCCAATTGCCTCATGTACACTGACAGCCCACTTCTTCTAGTCCACACAAATTCATTATGTCAGAGATGCATCTATATCAAGAACTTAGAATCCAGGCTCTCTCACTCACCAGTCAGTCCATCTGATACTAAGCAGGTTGTCAGCATGCACACTTCACCTCCTGCACCTATCAGACCCACAACACTTAAACCTACATATGCAGAGGTCCTTACCAGAAGCTTACCTAAACATCAGAGACCTCCCAAACACAAATACAAGCACACTTCACATAATGTATCCTCTGCAGAACATAGTACACATAATATATCACACAGCAGTGTCTCACCAGTCAAGCCCCTAAGGCATAACACTAAAACAAGCATCTTAGTAATAGGTGGCTCAAATGTGAGACACACAGATGTCCCTCTCGCCAGGCTGGATAAGGAAAGGTTCACATTTAGCTGTCTGTCAGGTGCCAGGATCTGCCACATCACACACACACACACTCAAGTATCTCAACAACAGGCACTGCTATGACTCAATCATAGTACACATTGGTGTGACCAACTTCAGATGTACCTCACTGGACTATATGAAGAGAGACATGATGATTGAGCTCTCTGATTATGTGTCTCAGGCAAGTATATCTCTAGCCTTAAGCAGCATTTTACCTGCCTAGGATGATGCCTTAATACAAACAAAAAATTATTGACTTCATCAATTAGCTTAGTTTCTGGTGTCATTCAAAGGTGATCCAGTATCTGTCAGCCTGCGGTGACATGGTCAACAGACCACGATGCTTTGCCAGAGATAGTCCATCTGTCACCTCTGGGATTTCGGTTACTGGCTAAGTCTCTTGCCACCCCCATTGTGCCTTTTTTAAGCAATGTCACAAGAACAAAATTCCCAATGTAAAAATACCCTCTAAAATCAACCTCATGGTTATGCTGCTAAACACTGTTAGTCTAAGCTAGAAGCAGTCCTCACACTGGAAGATGCTGACATTTGTGCAGTCACTGAGACCTGGTTTAAAGCTACAGAAAGCACCCCAACTATACCTGGTTACATTTCCTTCTACATGTTCAAACCACAATCTGAAGGAGTGAGAACTAAAGGATGTGTTTTATCAATATTTATTAAAGATAAATACACCTCTAGATTGGTTAAACAGCAGAATTCCCTTGAATTACTTCAGATGCAATTGACGATAGGTAAGACCCCTCTTCAGGTCACTGCCAGCTAAAGGACCCCCTCCATGAATCAGGACATCCACTCAACCTACTTGGACCTACTTGAGTCAATCAAGATACAACCAAACACTCTGGTTTTGCGTGACTTTAATTACCTGTCCATTGACTGGGTAAATTATACGTGTTCTAACTCACTTGACCAAAGGCTCCTGGACTTCATTAAGTCCAATCCCCTGGATCAGCTGGTTGACACACCCAGAAGAGGCTCAAACTTCCTGGATCTGGTGCTCACCAACATGGGGGACAGCTGTAAACCCCCACCCCCAGTGTATGTCCATCCCTGGTAACATATGACCACAAATCTGTCTTGCCAGAAGTAACTATAATACAAGACCCTCCTGAGCAACAGCTAGACTAAAAAACTACTCTAATGCCAATTACAACCTCTTATGTGATGGCATAAATAGCTTCATAGCTCCTCCCCCACTGATGGAAGAGACACCTATGCTGAGTTATACACCGATGTTTTATATGAGCACCTGTACAATTGTATTGACTCTACCATACCTAATAGAAGCAAAGCAAGATCTTCAACAAGAAACAAACCTGCCTGGTGGACAACTGCCATTAATAGGCTATACAACAGGAGAAACAAAATGCTGTCTAATTGTAGGAAGGGATGGTCTCAAACCTGGAAACACTCCTTCCCCAACTTAAACAAGCAAATAAGACTCCTAGTGAAGTCCTCCAAAGCTAACTATGGATCCAAATTAGCTTTCCTAACTAAGGATAACTAGAAGGTGTTCTTTAGGGGTCTATATCACATTATAGAAATTCCAAAATGTCGAACACAGTAAGCTCAACCTTGGAATCTCGAAATGTGATATACTCGAATGCTCAGAACAGTGAATTTTTTCCAAGGGAAAAAATTTGCTGTTCCGAGAATACACACACACACAGCACAAGCACACCAAAATGCATAATCCACACATACACACTTCACAGAACCCTACACTAAACTGTACATACACTACTAGCTATCCACTTAAATTAACCCAACCCTAACCCTAAAGTCCCTAACTAACCCACACTCACCTTACCTGCTCCCTAACCCTAAGGTCCTTAACTAATGCATACTCACCTTACCCGCTCCCTAACCCTTAGGTCCCTAACTAATGCACACTCACTTTACCTGCTCCCTAACCCTAAGGTCCCTAACTATCGCACACTCACATTACCCGCTCCCTAACCCTAAGGTCCCTAACTATCGCACACTCACCTTACCCGCTCCCTATCCCTAAGGTCCCTAACTATCACACACTCACCTTACCTCAGTCCGTTCACACACTTACCTTAACCCAGTCCATTACCTTTGCACCACAGTCGAGGAAATAGTGAAGCCGCAGAAATGGCCCATCGAATACTTTTCCATAGGAAAGTATTCGGTGTTCTGCAGCTTCGCTATTTCAAGCATTCGCTGAATTGGGGTCGATATTATAACATTTGAAGTTTTAAAACTTCAATGTTATAATATAGACCTGTTCTTTAGTTATAGCCATACTCAAAGGTAAGGGCCAGATTTGCATTGAATTCATAGTTAATGGTACTACATATACAGAAACTGTGGATATAGCAAACCTGCTGGGAGATGGGTTCAGTGAAAACTTCACTCTCTGTTCCCGCCAAATATACCCCAAATCATCCCCAACACCTGTCCCCCACCTAGTATCTCCAAGAAGCTGGTCTTAAATGTCCTCTCCAAGGCCAAAAACACAGCCTCTATGGGATCAGATAACATCCCGAGCTGTGTACTACATGGGTTAAAACAGGAATTAGCATCACCATTGGGCACACTTTTCAATCACAGCCTAAGCATATCCCTTTGCACAAAGAGGGTGCATCCATGGACCCTGGGAACTATAGGCCCATTAGCCTGACCAGCCTTATCTGCAAGTCCATGAAATGAATCCTCATGGATCTTATTAGCAAAGATATAGGAAATCTCCATATGCTTGACCCTACCCAGTTTGGCTTTGTCAAGGTGAAAGCATGCCTGTTAAACTTGGTAGACTTCTTCAAGACAGTTACCAAAGCCCTAGATGATGGCAAATCTGTGCGTATGGCCTACCTAGACTTAGCCAAGGCTTTTGACACAATTCCCTGCTCAGGCATCATTGATAAGCCACCCAGCTGGGTATCAACCCATATATTATCAGGTGAGTTGCAAACTGGCTCACTGATAGTACTCATACAGTCAAAATAGGTGACTGCATGTCATCCAGCAGACCTGTAACCAGTGGTGTTTCACAGGGATTGATGATGGGGCCCCTACTGTTTGGAATCTACTTCTCCAAAGTACAGGCTAAAACTAAAGGAGTATGGCTGACAAAGTTTGCTGATGACTGCAAACTGGGAGCAATCATTGAAACCCCTAGTGATGTCAACATCCTGCAAGAACATCTTATGCAGACTAATAACTGGTGCCAAGGTCATGGTCTTAAACTTAATGCAAAAAATGCATTATCATCCCCTTTGGCAAGGGTGGTGTTCCTGCAAACTACCACATCAATAGCAATACCCTATGCACACAGTCAGTGGTGAGAGATTTCGGCACACAGGTTGACAGCAACCTATCACTATGTCTCCACAGCAGTAAGAAGGGCATTTTATACCGCTCATTTCATAAGTAAGGGCATTGCCTCCAGAAAAAAAAGAGGTTATAACCCCCTGTACTCTTCCCTCATCAGGCTAATAATAAATAGAGTACAATACTCCCTTTGGTATGTTCCTTTCCAAACACCTGCAGCAATTAGAGAGACCACAACAAAGAAAATTCAAGGTCTTCAAGATCTGTCTTATGTGGACAGACTGAAATCATTGTCACTTTACTCTGTGTTGTACAGACTGCTCAGAGACGACATGTGTTTTGCATATAGAGCAATCTCTGATCCAGCTTTAGTGGAAATGCTGCACATTCACAAGTCAAATGGCACATGGGTCACTTACTCAAAGTGCCTGAACCTGGTATATCACATCAACAGAACTTGCTGGAAAGACAGATTTGTCTTGCAGAGGTTGCCCCACTTTTGGAACAAGCTTCCTATACATGTTAAACAAAGCCCCTAGTTGGCCCTATTTAAGCACAATTTGGAAGATCCAATGGGTAATTGAAAATTCACCCTGGGAGTTCTACCTGTGTCCCTTTTGGACAGGGGCGATAGGTGCTGATTTTAGTGTCTGCTTGAACCAGATGCCCTAGGAACACAGGTTGAACTTGGCTAGGATTGTAAGGGCCCTGGGGCCATTAGCCTAGTAACCTCCTATAGTCCTATAACACATAGCACATACCTGCTCTATGAAGGAAGATGGTGACTAGTGTAAGAGGAGACAACACTAACGTGATATTTAGCAATACTTTCTACTACAGTGACAGTCTCACCCTCAGTTCAATTTATAACTGAGAGCAGTTTATAGCCAGAACAAAAAATTAACAAAGAGATGCAAGTAAAACAGGTTGTCTGTCATTTCCTGAGACTAAATAATTGGCATATGCAGTATAGTCTACTGGTCAAGTGAAAGGGGACAGTGACATCTTAGTAAGAGGTCCTGAGAGTGCACGTACTATCTCACAGAGATATTCAATCACAGAGCAGGTATGTATGTAACCGATTAAAGTTAATACTCAGCAAGGTTTATGATAAATATGTTCATATTAAGCAATGACACCTACAGTAAACTTGTAGATGTAGGGCCTTGTGGCTAAGCTCCTGCAATATCAAGGTCAGATGTAGTGACTACAGTCTCTTCTCTATGAAAGAAGATAGTGACTGAGTGTAAGGTGAGACAACATTTGTCCTCATTTGTCTTGAAAGGAGACACCTCAGTGAAGACAGTTTCCAAACAGCAGGTCTTTTTGTGTTCTCCAGCATAGATGAAGGACAGTGTAGCCTTGCCTAGTAATCTATAACATAATAGCTCAAGTGATGTCTGACACAGGTCTTAACCAAAAAAAAAAAACCTGTTCCAATACTTTTACCCTCAAAGTCAAAATTCAGGTAAGAGGATGTTACACTTAATTGATTATAGGAGGCAATGGTATACCCATGTTCCAGGAATAAAGATATTAGAAATTTGATAAACTATTTGTTTTGTTTACTTAGAATAAATTAATGGCTCCAGTAGCTAAACAGATGCATTTCAAAGTCACTTGCCAAGTTGACTGGATTTTGTTATGTGTTTGTTGAAAAGTCCATCACAGAGATGGTCAGGGCTTTCTTCAGAGAAGTTTTACATAGTGAGATCTGTGAGGATGTAATGTGATCTTCCATGTACACTTTCACCAAATATTACATGTTAGAATGTAAGTCTAAGACACCTGGGGAACTTGAAAAAAAGCAGTCAAACAGGTTATTTTATCTGCAACCTTTTCCTATACTGCATATCTAAATGTTGTCATTCCAACCACATCTTTGAGAACTCACCATTATACTAAATGATCATTTCTGCCTCTGAGCCCTTAGTTTCTTTAGTTATGTATGAACTTACCATAACAGCAAAACTTAATTTCTATGTCTGCAGTTTTGATTTCTACTCACCAGCCCACTGCCATTATGGATCTTTTTTTTGTTGGTTTTCTGTGTGGCCTTGTCCTGGTGTCATATGGCATTTGATTGATGGTTTGAGTGGTGCATTATTGTCACAATGTGAGCTGATGACAGGGCAGATTCAGAAAGGTTACCATAGGTTTAGATCCATTTTACCCCTGGCAGTAACCATTTCAGGTCTAGAGGTATAGCACTATGGTGGGCTTTCTCTGTGACCTACCACAAGTGTTAATGAGGCATTCCAGGAGAGCTGCCTATGCTAATTATCCATGTGATCACCTTCCCCTGGAATTGCCTGTGGTAAGGCAGTTACACAGCAGATTGGTTCAGAGGATCATGCTACTGCTGGGCAAGTTCAGACGGCCATGTTAATGAGCATTGACAACATTTTGCATTCACCTATTGCTTTCAGTGGTTAGGATTGTGTTAGAGGTAAGTGCAAAGGAGTGCAGTGGACAGGTGGTGGTAGAAGGTGCGCATATGTGCACGTCTGTGACTATATGAGAGTTGAGTGGTTTCAGGTGAGTGTGTGTGACTGTGTGTCTGCTGAGTGATTGCAGATGTGGGTTAGGTTAGTGGATAAGGAGGGTAGATGTGTCTGTGTGTGTATGAATAGGTGAATGTGTCCGAGAGTGTGACCAGGCGGGGTGAGGAGGCTGCATTTGTGCGTGTATGAATGTTTGTGTGTTCTCATACCTCTAAAGTCCCCTAGACTAATGAGCTGATTCTGCAATATGGGGGAGGACACTAAACAATAGGGTATTAAAACACAAGTGAAAAAATTAATAGAACAACAGTTTTGCATCATGAAAGATGTAAGGGTGTACCTGTGAGTGAGGTACTAGGTACCAGGGATATAAATCCACACCACTTAAAAAGTTAACAAAATAGGTTGCACACAAAAGATTTATTCAGGGAGGACACAAAACATCAGTGAAAAAATCTTCAAACCCTGTACCTTTGGCATACTAAGAAACTTGTTAATGATTCCTCTGTCTGCACCAACATTAGACACCAGGGTTGGTATTTAAATTATATCTTAAGTCACTGAAACACCCTATATTGAAACTAGGGGAAAAGACTTTAAATTCCATACCTTTTATGCAGAAATTAGTTTTTTAGAAACCTGGAGCTTTAGTCCTCCATATTAACTGAGATGGCTTGATTTTGATTGCATTTTCTGTAGTATAAGAAGTGTGAAACTCTTAAAGTGTGGCATTATTGACTGTTTGCAATTGTCCATAAGGCACAGTTATGAAGAATGGTGGTGTACCTGAGTGAAACAGCTATGCTACAAACTTCAGGACAAAGCTGTGAGGAACACTGGATAACATCAGGAAGATTTTTTTACATATTACTCTGAGGCCCTTAAAAAAACTGTACTGTATGGCATTATCAACTGGCTATCAAGATCTGTGATTTATGAGGGCATGAACGAAACTAAGACAATACATCAGGGACATTCAATGTCAATTCAGTGTCAGGTAAGGGATATGTCAATGTCTGTGTGTGTGTGTGTGTGTGTGTGTGTGTGTGTGTGTGTGTGTGTGCGTGCGTGCGTGCGTGCGTGTGTGTGTGTGTAGTAGAGTAAATGGGGTTGCCTGTGACAATGCGATGCATAGCCTGCCAAAGGTGCTTACTGCAGGAAAGTGCTGATTTGTACTCATGGTAATTATGGGTGACTGAGAGGCATGTACATTTCCTCATTCTGATTAATGTGTATCGAAATCGCATTTTCCACGATCATGAAAACAGTCCATTTTGGCCACAGCTCTTTCTGCCTGTGGTTGGATTCTGTATGAATCCTACAGTATATATCTTCATTTTATATATATATATATATATATATATATATATATATATATATATATATACACACACACATATATATATATATATATATATATATATATATATATATATATATATATATATATATACTGAATGCATAGTGATTGTAAAAGCTGTGACATTAACTATAAAATTCATGTATCATGAAATGTATGTCTTGTTTTCAGCTGACACCAGGTGTAGTCTGTATGTGACCTACTGTCTTCCTACAATCAGAATCATAGAATGTACAAGACAAATGGGCCATGTGGACATTTACATCTGGTAGTACCCATCCTTAGACCTTTCTAAGGAGCATACCTCTCAACTGTCCAGATTTTCACAGAATGCCCAGATTTTTGCCTCATACAGTTGGTCTGTTTCTCATAAAATTTAAGTTTTCTGGCAAACCACTGGCAAATCATTAAGGATTATAGTCAAAATATGATGACAAACTGTTACTATTTTTGGGTCTTTATCCCCCCATTATTTATGGCTTTGTCCAGATTTCTTGCTCTAAGAGAGATATGCTAAGGAGCAATATGACAGTCATACCATGGGTGAATTTATGAACATTTATCCAATTGTCAAAGTATTTCTTAAAGAAAATAGTGTATCACATTGCCTGACCTGGAAAGGGAGTTTGCTCCACAGGAGTTGTAGCTGCCTGATGAATCTGTCTTTCCACTATGATTTGTTTATTTGCTGCAGGATCAAGATCTCTGTTTCTAGGTTCTAGTGTTCAAGGAAATATTTAATTTGTAAAGAAATAAGGGGTCTTGGACTACCAGATCCCTAATGACCTGTAATGCAAGACACAAATTTCGCCAAAGGAATCTGCAGAACAATAAAATAGGGACAAGTCTTTCAGCCTCTCTTGATAGCTCAGGGGCTATATTCCTATGATCTTTTTTGATAGGGACCTTTGGGGTCTGTCTTACTGCTTGGTATGTTTAGTAAGGTATGTCCCAAAGGGGACATTTTATTCAATGATTGGCTTGGTTAGTTCAGAATATAAAGGGGGGAAAGACTTCTTTGGACTTAGAGGAAATACCCTTTTGATTAACTGCACCAAATTTGTTGTCATTAGTTTTGCTGTATATTCTAATGAGCTTTTATTTCTTGTATTGTTTATCTATTTATTTATGCATGTGGACCACCAGGTTGGTTTGCTCTTTCCTTTCACTTTTTATTTTGTTGTTGCAAGGACTGACGGGTTTTTATAACTGTCTTAGTAATCGTAGAATTTACATGTATTACTACTAGTTGTGTCTAAATTTTGGTGGGCACAGTTATATTTGAACTTAGTGAGTTCATCATAAAATTATATAAAATTTTCTATGCTTCAAGTTTTTTAATATTGTCATATTTGCCTCATCTGGGTTAGGGATTTTGAAAGGAAGGTTACCAATTTGTGATCATACTTGACTGGGGAGGGTCTACCTACATAGTAGTACTTATAGCTGTCATATTTGTAAGGATGAGATCAATGGCATTTTCAGTGATACAGGGAATTCTTGTTTATGTAACTGAAAACTATTTGGACTTAGCATACATCTGAGGTTTAGGTCTCATGTTTTATTGACAGGTAGTTAAAGTCTCCTAGAATGATGTAGGTTTTCTGTATATTAAGTTCATCCAATGTATTTAAAGACTGAGCACAGTTTTCAGGGGTCATTAGTGCAGTCCTGTAGCGTACTATAATCTGGTGGTTTTATTTAAGCTGAGTTGAATCTCAGTAAGGTCAGTTTGTGGGTCTCTGGGAATCTGTGTTAAGGTATTGTGGTCTCTAATAAATGTGAATAATTCACCTCCATTTCCACTGAGTCTAAAGATGTGGTAGGCATGAAACTCTGGCACAGAGTGGATGCTGTCTGCAATATTAACCCGTGTTTCAGTAATAATACACACATGGATGTTCTCCAAATGCAAGAGGGTGTAAAACTCAGGCAGTTTGTTATTTAGACTCCTAGTGTTGAGCCTTGACACTTTGGTACTGTCAAGTGCTTTGTTATATTTTTTGGTTGGATGATCCTTTATCTGAACTCTTCCTAATAGAAGGCAATATGGGGTCAACAAAGGCTTTAGCCAGTATGTGGAAACCTTGGCATGAGAGATACTGGCCATCCTTGGCAAAGCAAGTGGGGCTGAACAATAGTTCATTCCATTCTGATACTTACTGGATTCCCCTCAAATGACAACAGCTACTAAGCCAGTGGTTGAAATCAATCATCTTTTAATTGTACGTCAGCATCATACTTGGTGAAGGTAGGATTCTGTTCAATAACAATTTTTATGCACGTGTGATGCATGAGCTGTTCAGAAATGTCTCTCTACATCAATAAGATAATCAATAAGGCTGTGCATCGATTTTGCCTTGCAGAAAGTAAAATAAACTACTCTTTTGCTGCCTGTGATGGTGGTGATGGTAGCAGAAACTACTCTGATTATACTTTACTTTTATATTACAGCAAATTAAGTTGGATGATATTTCTGTTTTACCTAATTCCTGGTATGGGGAATTTCCTCTCAAAAGTCTAAATTTATAGCCCTCCCCCCATTCACTACAATGGTAGGTCAGAGCACCTTTGCGATATAACTGCCACACTGAATTTTTATGTATGGTGCTTCCACCTAAAGAAAACATGCCAAGGTTTTAAGAGTTCAATATTTGTACTTTGCAACCTTGACAGAACCCAGCTCCCAACAAGCACCGCAGGTTAGCTGATTGTTATTCAAGTCACATCCAAACATTATAGAATTCTGAGCGGCTAATTATGCAGGTCACAGTCACGTTCTAATTAGAATTCAGGAGAAAGTTTTGGAGCAGTTAATTTATTTTCTCCTCTCATATGTTGACAGGTCATACTAGATGAAGCACTCTGCTCGGTTATGAACAGATGTGGGCAAACACTGACCAAGAATGCCCAGCCATATTATGAATTTACCTCCCAAAGACAACCATCAAAAAGAATGACAATGACAGATGTCTTTGAAATTTTGTCTTGAAATCAGAATTACTTAATCTGAAAAACCCTAAGCGCATTATATATTTAATGACAATTCCAGCAGGAAAGTGAATGATGACTGCTAGAAAGACGGAAAACAATGCAGAGTGATAACATACCTTGACTGGCTCTAGTTTACTGATGAGTTGGTGCCTCTCTGATCCATGGCTGAAAGTTGATCTGACAGCACACAGGACAAAGGTGCTGAGCTGCTAATAAACTGCCTACAGTTGTCAAGAGTACAAAGCTGAATTCTTTCGACCTTTATTTGTCTGCTATTTGACGCTGAGCAAGTTACTTAACTAGACAGTGCTCCGGGGTTACCCCTGAAAAGGATACACCTGTGTCTAGTAAGCTTTCCTGGTTAATAAATAAATACAAAAAAGAGTTGACCAACATATAATCATGTATATGCCTCAGAAAATTAATTCATTTTGTAAGGCAGCCATACCTGGCAAGCATGTGTAAAATATATTCAACAAGTTGATGAAAAACACATATATTCCTGGAATGGTTTATCTATGAACTGCTGAAGATCTTTTTTCAGTTCACCGTTTGTCTAAAAGTAAATATCAAAAATGGTCAGAGGAAAGAACTATAAAAACTATATATATATATATATATATATATATATATATATATATATATATTTTTTTTTTTTTTTTTTTTTTTTTTTTACAGGAGACAAGCCCCCTCCAGCCCAGTAGAAATTATATATAGCAACCCCACTGTCACACCACAGTGGAGAAAAGGGAAAAAAAACAAATATCATACTCTTGGCTTTTGCAGTACAATACATTGTGGTGACACATATCACAACATTAAATTCTTGCATAAAAGCCTTTTGACCACCAATGCAGTGACCACCTGTAACTATGTCCAAGTGGAGATGTCTGTGGTGATTTATCATATTATCCTAATGTGAAATAAGAGAATGTTAGACTGGAAAGATGAACACCAGCATATCTAAAGAATGAGCATCCAATCTTGAGCAGTTTTAGTAACTTGCTGTGACACCAAAACAGGTCTGTTAAATGTAATGCTTTGAATATTTACTTCTTTTATTTACATCTAAAATAATAAACTTTCTGTAAGCTGTTAAAACATTTTACTGCTGCTATCCTTTTTGGCATATTCATGACTGTGCAAAATTGCATTTCATATCACTATTGCAAGCATACATCTCAACCTCTTATTGCAAAAAATCTGGACAAAGACTGACAAAATGGGGGGACAATAGCCCAAAAATAGGGACACATTTTAAATCTTGCTCCTATGAACTTAGACATTTTCTAGAATAACAGGATTTGTGCTGCTATACACCTTCTGAAGGATATGAAGTCTGAAACTCAAATGATTGTCATTATTTATTGACTTTACTCCTTAAATCATCCCAGTGATTTGTCCAAAAAAAAAAAAACACATTTTTTATGAGGAACAGACCAAAAATATGAGGCAGAAATCTGAACATTCTTTGAAAATGTGTACAGGTGAGATATGGTTGCAAGCTGGGTTAAAATGCAGACCAAAGATCATGTAGTATGCAATCATGTTTACATAAGAGCTTTGTTCCCACAGCTGCTGTCTGCATCCCCACATTCCTTGCATAAGTATTTGAATTGAACACTCACTGTTCTAGCATTGAATCTCTAGGCCTGCACATTTTTGTGAACTAATTTGCAGCTGAAAGCATGTTATCAGTGAAACAGAATTACTACGCATGCACATTGCTGATTTCCTTGTTTCTAAAAAATATTGATATGAGAACAATATTTTATGCTGCAGTCATCATACAGTCTAGCTTCCAGGTACAGGTGCAGGTGATTATCCCAATACTTTTTCTTGGATCCACTTGTTAATGGATGTAATTTTTGTTGTTTTGCAAGACAGTTTAAAATTCCTGAAAGAGAGGTGTTTGAAAATGCCATTGTTGATGAGAGAAATACTTATATCAAGGTATTTCCACATGCTGATTTATCTTCCTTAATGAAGGGGGTCGCAATGGCAGCAGTCTTCTAAACACATAGAATAAATTCATGAAGACTCATCTCCAGTTCATTCCCCATAGTCTTGAAAACTTCAGTAAGTGCATAACCTGAGCTGACAGTTTTGTCACTGTGGCCTTCTTGATGCCTCACCTTGCATATTGAATGTCAATGGGGCAGTGAGGGATTGTCTTTTAGGGAGATGGACAGATTTGATAGTAACATCTGCCTTTGAAGGCTTATAGTTAGGAGTGTTTCAGAATGATCTTTTCATCAATTATTATTACTATTTCTGAACATCATGTCATACTCTAAACCAGTGAAATAGGACCATTGCAGCCTGGATGACAATATGGGTTTGTGATGTTGGTTAACGTAGAACTGAATCTCCATAGCTTTGTTCTACCACCAGTTGTTTAGTTTTTTTTGTCTTGGATATTCTTTGGTGTTTTTGCTCTGAGTTGTTGGCACAAGTCTTTCTTTGACTACCATAAGTTGCCATATTACTTAATAACAAGCAGTTAATTATTTACTGAGTCAGTAACACTTGTTTGGTTGAAGCATTTGACCATAACAAGCTGAATCAATAAACGTTAGTGTGAGTTGCAATGTACAACTGGTAAGTCATCATTTTCTCAGCTAATCTCAACAAAAGGGCATTCTGACTCATTCAGTCATACCTACCTTGTCTTTTCCAGTGTGTTTTCATTTTCCACTTAACTATGAAACTTGGCATCATTTCAAGATGCCATTTTTGGTGCAGCTAGACAATATAGCCAAGGATTTCAAATGGTATTCTTGAATCTCTTCCAGTGTCTTCCAATGTTATTAATGGCAATGGAGGTAACAGAGAGCTTTACTCTATGATATTAGTGGATACCCTCTTGATCTGCAAGGTCTCAAATGAACTTAAAGTTTAATTTATTTTGCATCACCGCTGGCTACTGGTGCTGTTTTGAAGTGATGTCTTTGTTTTTGACAGCTCTGATAAGGAGATGCTTTGTCCACCAGTAATCTTTTTATCTCATGACTGTCAAAATGCATGCACATACTGGTTCTGATGATGACTTATTAAAAGTGGTATTAGATCTAGGATGGAGGCCTCCAAATATTCTCATGTTGTTGTTCTGTGTGAAGATTAATTTATGAAAATGACACCATGCTGCCAACCCACACACATATGTTTAGCAGTGTACTGTCACTGAAGATGGTCTTTCCTATTACTTATTGTCAGAATGAAGGAGTCACATGCAATGAAAGGGACAAATAGTTGAAATATGAACAACAGTACATACTAGATGCAATGAATGTGAGTGCTGAAGCTAGAAAAAAGGATGTAGAATACTATGACTTTGGAAACTGAAAACAGTGCAGGGGAAGTAAGAGTAGTGTTAGATGAAGAGAGTAGTGAAAGAAGTACACAGGGAAACAGAATGGGGCAGGGGTGACAATAAAAGGGTCGCTAAACTAGTGTGACTAACATGGACAGCAAAAGATAAATAGATAAATGAAAAAAATGAATTAAAATAGGATGGTCATTCAAGATAACTAATAGACTTTGTTGACTGAGTAATTAAAATATTGTATAAGAAAGCTGCTGTATAGGTGGTTTGCTAAGACTTTCAAAAGGTATTTGATAGGTAGGGCATTTATAAGCCTAGCCTAGTAGTTATGTGGCTTTCACCACCCTTTAGAGGTCTAATAAGTGATGAGTACAGGGGACGCATGACCCCCTTGATCTAGATGTGAATCCTTCATGATCAGGTGGGTGAGAAGGAAGGTTTTCCTAACTACTTTAGCAACATGAGTGTCAAACGAAAGGCTACTGTCAACCTGGGTCCCCATGTGGTACCATATAGAAGAGTAATGAGCAATTTGTGATGCTTAGGACTTTATCTTAAAGTAATAGCATGGGTACAACACTAGCTTTGCAATAAGACAGAATATCTAGTGTAGTAGTACCCATTATGAAAGTACAGTTACTAGTTAGGTCAGAATGACGACACCTTTTTCAATATTTAAAAGACTGGAAGGTAAAAATAGCTTTCTATTGATGTTCTAAGGATATATAACAGGTATGATACAAAAAAAGACAGAGAAAGGGTAAGAATACATGTAAGTCATAGTTTAAGAATGGGACTATGCCAGTTTAACTTCACTGAAAAATACAAAACAATGTACCTTATAAACAAGAACACAGGGAAAATCAAACAGCTAAACATTTAAAAAGGATGAAAGGAGCAGTGCTTAGAAAACAATTTCAAGAAGGTGAATATTTAATATAGATGAAATATTACCCATGGAACTTGTGATGCCCCTACATTGGCCCAGTAATGAAGGAGCCTCAATCCTACCACTAGCACCAGTGACAGACGTACACATTGGGAGGATGACAAGTACACACACAGTAAAGTACAATTTCCCTTAAGAGCACACAGAGATCACAGTCAGTCTGAGGCTGGTTTCTCCCTCTCTCTTCAGATCCCCAGTAAAAGAGTCCCCACTGGCACAGCTATAGGGTTAAGATCTCAGCCGAACGGTCAAGCCAAAACCTCCAGCACCCTCTCTGCTCAACCAGTGCTTTGTATACCTGCCCAAATAGCTGACACACACACACACACACACACACACACACACACACACACACACACACACACACACGCACACTTTTGAGATTTGATTTGTATACAAACACATAGAAACTCCTGGGGAAGGCTGACGCAGGTTTACTAGCTATGCTTCCTTCTGCCCAGAATAAAAGGTAGTTATCACTGCCACCAACCAGCTCTTTGTCAACTACTATAAGACCCTTCCCAAAGGGTGACCAATCCTACTGTGTGATGCTACTGTTATCCAAATGCTAGTAACTGTGACCAAGACTTTCAAGGCTATTGGAGTGGCCTATACAGTGTCACCAAATACATATGCAAGTACTCTAAGAGCTTAAATATCTCTAAACAAACCAGCTACAATTAAAAGGTTTAAATATATTTAATAATAAATAATAAAAGAACAAAACAATACTCAATCAATACAACAACTACTGAGTATAGAATCACAGGAAATATTTTAAAATAACATTGTAGGACAGTCTCAAATACATACAGAAAACATCTAAACTAATCTTACTATATTCCTGTCTATCTCTAAAAGAAATGACTGTATCCTGATTACTTACTATTAGCAAGGCAGAAGTGCTGAAGATGGATGTTTTCAGGTGCAAAGACAAATACAAAATGCACAGACTCTGAGAGAGTTCCTAAATTAATATTAAAACATTACTGCTGGGTCAGCTGGATGACATCACCCTTTGTCACCTGCCTTCAGTTTCCAGGCTAACAGAAACCAACACCTCTGTATCAAAATACTTATCTCTCAGATGTGCAGCTGCTAGGAAGTCACAGAGCAATAAAAACACTTTATATTTGAAACCTAGTAATTATTTCTGTTTTAAGACAATAGGAAAAACTCTAACTCTAGACATTGTTTCTGCTCTGTGCTGAAACAGAGATAACAGAATTGTAAAACAATTTCCACTTATTTTCTTAAGGTTTTGCAAGTTAACTCTGTATGTTCCAGCTTCTACTATTAAAACATACATTTGCACAGGTATATAGTTTATATACATTTCTGTTCTCTTCCAGTAGGGTACACTGTGGTTACATTCTTGAAGCTCAGTACATAATGTGCAGTTCTCTTACATTTGTAAGACAAGCATATGAATCATATCACCATTCACAAATGACATATGATTATTTACAAAATTCTAGACAGCTGGACTGGCAGTGTCACATCTCTATACAAACCATATTAATATTTTCAAGCAAAATACAATTATTTACAAAATTCTAGGTAGCTGGACTGGTAGTATTTTCCTGGTGTCACATTTCTCCTTCCCCGAAAACTCAAGCTAGTTTTTCAAGTGACCCTTGAGAAATGTTGCTTGAGAGGGTTGAGCCTATCTGAGAATACCTTACCCCATTTCCTGTCTAGAGATTTCAGCTGCCTTGCCATTGCTGACCCCAGTACCATGCTACACTGTACCATCATATGCCTGCAACCCTAGACTCCACCATAGTAATTTTGGATTTTTTGGCTGACTCCCTGTAGCCGTAGATCCCCCTCAGAATCCTCCTGCCTTGTACTGCAAATACTCAGCACAAGGGCTTCCCTGTCATGGTAAAGTTTCATCATGTTAACATGGTACACTTTTTGCCCCTGCCACCTGCCCTGCAGTTTTACCATGTAGTTAACATCATTGACCTTCCTTACCACCTTGTAAGGTCCCACCAAGCTGCCTGCAGCTTGTCGTGTCTGACAGGAATGAGAGCCATTACCTGCTGCCCTACAGCACACTCTCTAGCTTGGGCATTCCTGTCATACCAGACCGTTATATGTTGTTAGGCTTCTGCCAGGTTCTCCTGGGCCAAGCCCATGAGTTCCCTGAGCCTTGTCCTGAGGTTTAGAACATATGCCACAACAGAGTCCTTGTGGGATTCACACTCACCCTCCCACACATCTCAAATCAAATCTAGAGGTCACTTCACCCTATGCCCATGCAACAGCTCAAAGGGTGAAAAACCTGTAGATTCCTGGGGAACCTCTCTGTAAGCAAACAACAAATGGGACAAATATTTGTCCCAGTCCCTCTTAAACTGGTCAGCAAATGTCCGTAGGATTGTCTTGAGTGTAGCATTTAACCTCTCAACAAGACCATTAGTTTGGGGATGGTAGGGGGTGGGCTTTAGGTGCTTTAACTCCACAGTACTTCCACAGACAAACCAGCAGATCTGACATGAAATTGACACCTCTGTCAGTCAGTATTTCTTTTGGGAATCCTACCCTACTGAAAATCTCTAACAAAGCATTTGCTACCTTTTTTAACGCAATGGAGGAAAGAGCCACTGCCTCAGGGTATCATGTAGCATAATATACTACCACTAGGATATATTTTTTCCCTGTGGAACTTGGGGTACTCAGAGGCCCCACAATATCCATAGCTACCCTCTGAAACAGCTCCTGAGTCACAGGCAAAGGCATCAAAAGACCTTTCACATTGTCTCCTGTCTTGCCTACCTTTTGGCACTGCTCACAGGTCCTGCAGTACTCTGTTACATCTGTGGAAATCCCAGGCCAATAGAAGTTCTGCATAATATGTCTCTTTGTACGTTTTATGCCGATGTGACCTGCAAACGGAATTTCATGGGCTATGGCTAGAAGTGCCAGATGGTAGGCTCTGGGCACTACCAACTGCTGAATTCTCTCACCCTCTAGCCTCCCTTAGGGGTCCATTCTCTATACAGTAACCATTTGTCCCAGTATACCGATTCCCCCTTCCCTTGAGAATTAGGTGCCTCACTAGCTACCTCCTTCAGGCCTTGTAATGCAGGGTCTGAGAGCTGAGCCTGTGTCAACTCTCTTTTTGTAACCCTTCTCAGCTCCCCTCCCACAGGAAGGCTGGTATCTTCTAACAGCGGTGACTCACTGTCTGCCTGGGTACTACTACTCATCTCTGCCCTTGCAGTCACTCTGTCCAAGGGAACATCAGTACCCACAAGCAGCTGCGGCTCACTTTTAGTCTCACTGCTACAGGGTAGCTCGCTCCCTGAAGTAACCACCTCACCATTCCTGGCTACAAGTGTGCGGTCTATCTGGGTCTCCCCCAGGCTACCAGACCCACATGCTTGTCTCCAATCCTGACTTTGTGTAACTGCATGCACACATGGTACTGCATTTTCAAAATCATTCCCTATCAGGACATCTGCAGGGTGGTAGTTTGATACCCTTTTTGTCTCGAGACAACCTACTGTTGGCATTTTGTCATTCCCACTTACTGGCTCTCCCACCTTTTGTTCCCCACTTTGCCTCCATGGACATCTATATGCTACATGGCCCCACTGGTTGCATTTAAAACATTTAACCCTTGGCCCTGGATGTGTACCTGGACTAGTGGCTTCCCCTGCTACTGGCGGACTCTGTTGGGGCAATCTGAGCTGCCCACCATGAGTTCCCTTAGACCCATGAGCAGCACTGGGTGTCCCTTTCCTGTGCAGGGATGCCCTGCTTTCTAGGTATAGGTCTCCCTTTCCCCCAACTCATCGGCAGTAGTGCATTGTCTATCAGCTAACCAGATTCTCATATCATCAGGCAAAGTGCTAAGGGCTTGTTCCCTCACCAAAAGGTCTGCCTGCCAGCCCTTCAAAAGGGGTGACTTGACATCCACTCACCCATCTATGAAAATAAGTGCTTAGGTTAGCAACATATTCACACACATTTTCATCTGCCTTGCGTCTCTGCCCATGAAACTTATTTCTATAAGCTTCAGGTGTTAAATTAAAACAGTCTAACAAACATTTCTTTACAACATTATAATTTAAACAATCAATGTCAGACAGTTTGGAAAAAAACAGTTACAGTTTTACCATGGAGTAAGGGGATCAGGAACTGTACCCAGAGCCCTTGGTTAACATTATACTGTTTACATACCCTTTCAAACATATGAATGAAACTATCAAAATTACCCCGCCTCTGAAAATTGTGGTAGAAATTTACTGACATTTGTTGCTTCTGGAGTTCAGTTACTCCTTTCCCCATTACCTCCATGACTCTGGCAAAGAGTCAGCATTTCCTTTTCATGTTGCCACTGCCTCTCATTCACCTCAGCCTGCAGACATCACAGTTTCTCATTTTTCTTATCCTCCAGATGTCTTGGTCTCTCTGCTGCTTCTATTTCCAAATGCTTGACCTCCAACTAAGGTCTCTTTAACTCCAGATGGATTTTTAAGTTCTCTGTGGAAAGGTTGAGCTGTCCATTTTTTAAGAGTTGTACTTCTCCTTGGCCAGTCTGATTGTCCTCCTGGTTGCAATTCTGTGATGCAGCTGTGAATAAAGCTGCAATCATGTCTGTTTTAGTCAGGTTGGCATGCACCAGGCCTTTAGCCTGGCACATCTCAGCCAACTGGCTCCTTGTCAGCTAGCCACACTCCTCCGGTGACATGCTTGCCAGCTCTCCCTGACTAACTAAGCTAACACAAAATAATAGAACAGTTGTGATATGAACTCTGAATGTTCACCATGTGGCTGATAGAGAGTGCAAACACCTTCACTGTACACAGGCTACAGGAATTCAATAGTCACACCACTACAAGCCAAGTAATACGTGATGTGGCTAACTCACCACTATCAACAAATTAATATGTAATGTGGGTATCCCACCACTGCCATACAATTAATATGTGATGTGGATATCCCACCACTACCAACCAATTTATATGTGATGCCCCTGCACTGGCCCAGTAATCAAGGAGTCTCAATCCTCACCAGTGAGGGATGTACACACTGGGAGGATGACAAGTACACACACAATAAAGTACAATTTCCCTTAAGAGCACTCAGAGATCACAGTCAGTCTAAGGCTGTTTTCTCCTTCTCTCTCCAGATCCCCAGTAAGACTCGCCAATGGCACAGCTATAGGGTTAAGATCTCAGCCGAGCGGTCAAGCCAAAACCTCCAGCACCCCCTCTGCCCAACTAGTGCTTTGTGTATCTGTCCAAGTAGCCTGCACATACCAACACACGCGCACACACACACACACACACACACACACACACACACACACACACACACACACACACACACACTTTTGAGATTTTATTTATATACAAATACACAGACACTCCTGGGGAAGGCTGGCACAGCTTTACTACCTATGCTCCCTTCTGCCCAGACTAAAAGGTAGTTATCACTGCCACCAACCAGCTCTTTATCAGCTACTATAAGGTCCTTCCCAAAGGGTGACCAATCCTACTGTGTGATGTTACTATTATCCAAATTGTAAGTGTGACCAAGACTTTCAAGGCTATTGGAGTGGCCTATATAGTGTCACTAAACACATATGCAAGAATATAAGAGCTTAAATATCTCTAAACAAACCAGCCACAATTAAATGGTTTAAATATATTTAATAATAATAAAAGAACAAAACAATAATCAATACAGTAAATACAGAGTTCAGAATCACAGCAATATATTTTAAAACAACATTTCAGGAGAGTCTCAAATAAATACAGAAAACATCTAAACTAATCTTACTATATTCCTACCTGTCTCTAAAAGAAATTACTGTACCCTGATTGCTTACTATTAGCAAGGCAGAAGTGCTGAAGATGGATGTTTTCAGGTTCAAAGACAAATACAAAATGCACAGACTCTGAGACAGTTCCCAAATTAATATTAAAACATTATTGCTAGGTCAGCTGGATAACATCACCCTTTGTCACCTGCCTTCAGTTTCCAAACTAACAGAAACCAGCACTTCTGTGTCAAAAATACTTATCTCTCAAATTTACAGCTGCTAGGAAGTCACGGAGCAATAAAAACACTTTACATTTGAAACCTAGTAATTATTTCTGTTTTAAGACAATAGGAAAAACTCTAACTCTAGACATTGTGTCTACTCTGAGCTGAAACAGAGATAACAAAATTGTAAAACAATTTTCACTTATTTTCTTGAGGTTTTGCAAGTTAACTCTGTATGTTCCAGCTTCTATCATTAAATCCATACATTTGCACAGGCATATAATTTGCATTAATTTCTGTTCTTTCCCAGTAGGGTGCACTGTGGTTACATTCTTGAAGTTTGGTACATAACATACAGTTCTCTTACATTTGTAAGACAAGCATATGAATCATATCACTATTCACAAATGACATATGATTATTTACAAAATTCCAGACAGTTGGGCTGGCAGTGTCACATCTCTATACAAATCATATTAATATTTTCAAGTGACATACAATTATTTACAAAATTCCAGGTAGCTGGACTTGCAGTATTTTCCTGGTATCATGGAACTTTTAAGAGGGAAGTGATTATAAGGGAAAGGATAGGGAAAAAGGTACAGGGCAATATTAGTGAATTTTGAAGTAAGGACATATATGTTAAAGAGGTAATGGGAAGTTAGGAAAAGGTAAGAAGTAGATGTTGAAAAGAGATGGTCACAGAGCAAAGTCATCTTGGCAGGAACCATGATCTAGTCAAGCTTTTGTTCATAATCCTACACATAAGCATTTAAATATAAATATGTTTTTCTGCAGTTTTGCAGAGCCTGATAGTAGCAGATGCAGTTTTGTTATGGACTGATGCTTTGGCAAAATTGTGTCAAATACTGTTTTTAAGGGTGTTGCTAAAAATTGTAAGTCATTAGACATATGGTTGGTGACACACTGTTGAGTTCCATGGGGAAAAGAGGGGGCAGGGAATGAAGTGAACAGAAGAGAAAAATTTGATGGGAGGTCTGACCAGAAGAAGTTTATTGGAATTCCTAAAGGTACAGTTTTGTTACTTGTGGATCAGGATAATTATTATTGGCAGACAGTACCTCCTGTTAAACAGTTTGTAGGTTAGGGAGCTAATCAAAAATGTTGCCCTAGCATGTTTTGGGAGAAATTTGTAGTTGGCAATGGTGATGCAGTGATGCTATCTGTAGTTTGCCCTGTGAATAAAATCTAAGAATTTTATTCCTGGTAGTTTGAAAAAAGAGTAGTTATGTGGCATACAGCCAGTGCTGTTATAGTGAGAGCATTTTTCTGGTCTGGAATTTAATGCACTAATAACAATGGCACTCCAGGCATCTGCTGATAACAAATTGGAGATTTCTGTACAAAACTTTCAGCTGAGTCAATGCTTTATTAAACATGCTTTCTGTGTGTAGGGTGAATATCAGACTAGGGTCAAGAGTGATGTGGTGACTGGCATAGGCATATCAGATGGATCTAAAATAATGATGTTGCCTGTATTACTAAGGTACTATGGAGTGTCATGTAGCAGGATAGTATGCTTGACTGTGTTTATGGCTAATTCATTGGTAGTTAGCCAACTGCAAAGTACAGAGAAGTCAACTTGATGTTCTTTGGAGATATGGCTAGTGTCCTTGTCAGTTTTCATCCTGACTATGTCATCTGTATATTGAACACAGCATAACTAAGGAAGGTCTCAAGGTACATCATTAATAAAAAAATGGAGAGTAGGAGAGTTGTTAGTATAGAAGAACTCTGAGAGGTACCTGAGGAGATGCTGCTTGGGCATTGCACATCCTACTTGGAATTTTCTCCCTGTCAGATTGCTTTTGAACCATTCAAAAACTTCATTGGAAAAATGCCTGTTGTTTCTTAATTAAGAGTGTATGATCCAGTGTTTCAAATGCATACTTCACATTCAAAAAGATAGCAACAGCAATGTGGTTGTATTTAGGCCTAAAGTCATTGCTTGTCTAGAATTTGATTGCATAAGATTTTCTTTCTTACAGCATAGCGAGTAAGTGTAAATTTGCAATAAGCCTGAACTCAGAAACAGAGAATATTGGGGACCTCAGGGAAGGGAATTATCAAGGCCTACTCAAAGTTGTGGGGGACTGAAAAGTGTAGTTAGAAAGAGATTAGAAATAATGATAATAGTGCACACGTTGTTCCAATGTCTTGTCTGAGTATCACTGACACCTTCAAGATAAACCTAGATAACTGGATGGGCAGTCTCGAATTCTTGCCTGGTCTATGTTGCATGCCCTCCTTGAGACTAGAGGTGACTTTTGAAAAAAAAAAAATTTTTGCCTAGGTTTGTAATGGTCTTCAGACTGATTGCCAAATACTTACCTATGAATCTGTAAACCTAATAGCATACAATTCAGGTTTGAAGTTGCAGTCAAGATTATCAAGAAGTCCTTTGACCACAGTTTTGGTAATCTTTCAGAAATAAAACAGAGGCTATTCCAAGTACTGATGGAGTGAAACAGAAGCAGTTGTCGTATACTGATTATGGAACATGACTGTAGTAGGAGTGACAGGGCAGGAAACATTTTGATTGATGTCTGGCAGAAGGTCAGCCACGAGATGACTTTGTGAGGATAGTTTGGGAAAAACTTTGCTGCTGCAAAGATTTTTAATAACAGAATAAAATTGGTTGGGCTGGCTGAGATTGGAAACCTAAAGGCCTCTAAAATGTTTGACCAAGCATGTCTGTTTTGTACTACCTGCCTTGTTCATGCATGTTTGTATGTGTATACTTGTCATTGTTCATGCCTGTTTTATATGTGCATGTACACCTGTCTTGTTCTTACCTGTTTTGTGTTTGTATTTGTATTTCTGTACTTGCCATTGTTCATGCCGATTGTATATACATGTACTTATCTTTTTCATGACTGTTTTCTATGTGGTTACTTGTCAGTGTTCATGCCTGTTTTATATATGTGTACTTGCCATTGTTCATATCTATTTTGTATGTTCACATTTCTCATTTTGCATTCCTGTTTTTTAGTGTATACTTGCCTTGTTTTGCATATGTATACTTGTCATGGTTCATGCCTGCTTTTTATGTGTATACGTATCCTTATTCATGTTTATTTTGTATGTGCATACTTGCCATTGTTTATACCTATTTTATATATGCATACTTGCCTTGTTTGTGCCTGTTTTGTATGTATATACCTACCATGGTTCATGCCTGTTTTGTTTATATATGGCTGTGACTGATCATGCCTGTTTTGAATGTTTATACTTCTTATTGTTCAAACCTGTTTTGTATGCCTGCACTTGTCATAGTTCATGGTGGTTTTGTATGTTTAGCCATGACATTGCTTAAGCCTGTGTTGTATATGTACATGTGTCATTGTCCATGCTTGTTTTGTGTGCGTATATTTGTCTTGTTCATACCTGAATGAGTACACATGTTTCTTTTTTAACTTTTTGTATGTGTACACTTGCCACTGGTCAGTCTGTTTTGTATGTATACACTTGTCATTGTTCATGTATGTTCATGTATGTTTTGTTTGTGTATACTTATCCTTGTTTTGCCTGTTTTATATGTGTTTACTTCCTTTGTTTATGCCTGTGCATGTGTTTGCTTGTCATTTTTCTGTTTTTATGTGTATACCTGTCATTTGTCATTGGCATATGAGACTTTAAAGATCATATACTTTGCAAAACTTGTCAAGAATTATCTTCCTCTAGAGCCTGGACACTACTGCCTTATTGGCTGGCAAGATTGTTGGAGGTCACTGAGTTCTGTTTTTTAACTGAGCCACTTCTGCTTGTAAGCCATCCATTCCAGTCTGCTGTTGATCAGCTTGACTGTAGAAGCCTATGACATCAGCTGCCACCATGGCAATCTCTCAACCATGAGAGATAGTTTATCATCCACCAAGGCCATTCTGAACGTATCCATCTCCTTCCCTGCCCCACTGAAATGTTTTTCGGCATTGCCATCACCTTTACTACGTTACCAGGGTTAATTGACTTTAAAAAAGTGTGATTTTTCCCAGCCTGAGTGAAAGAAAGCGAGATCAAGCATCCATCCTGCTCCAGCTATTTGTCTTTCCCTCTCAGTTATCTAATTATTTAAACCATTTTCTTTCAGGATCTTTTTTTTTTTTCTTATCATGATATCATCCCCTGTTTTTTCTCCAGTTTTCCTCATCTTTCTGTTTCAAATGCATAGATGAAATAACAAAACCTACTATGTTCCAAAAAATATTTTATTTTGCCAAAAAAGTTCTAATTTTCAATTTATCCTGGATATATATGTTGAGTAATATATACTATTAGATTAATTCCATCAGTATTGGATGAGTCTAAGAAATGTGCTGTCCTTGAACAACACTCATCACCTAATGGCTAAAAGCATTTGTTTTCCCATGCAGCTTTCACTTCATTTCATTCAAAATTATGAGACCTGCAGCATGTATAAATATAGGAAGGTTTACATAGTTGCTTGCACAGATGAGATACAGATATTCCTGATGTTTACAGGTGAGCGTAGCAAAGACACAGTTCATAGAAGCCATTTACGCTAATGCACAAGGCCTAAAAAACAAAGAGATGCAAATGAGAAGTGTTGTAAATCGCAGTATGCTAATGAGGCAGTTTTGCAATTCATAGTCCTACATACCTGTAGTATGCACATCCATTCTTAAATGCGGTGCTTTCACTTTGATATTGGAGTTATAATCCATCTACTTGTTTGTCCAAGAATGCGCAAGCACTTCCCTGACACACAAAGTAATTATTTCCCCTAGCAACACCTTCATTAGTTTGTATTAAGTATGCACAAGCACTAAAATGAAAAAGCAAATTATTTTGACCAGCGATCACTTCAGCAGTCTACTTTGGTAACACGTCCAGGTATGCCCAAGCACTGAAATACAAATTTCACACAAGCAACCTCATCGGTACAAAGTTTAGATATACACAAGCATTGAAATACACATTTCACCCAATTGAACTCTTCAATAAAATGTCCATTTATGCACAAACACCAAAATAATGCATTTACCCAAGAGACCCTTCCAGTACAAATGTCCAGGTATGCTGAAGAACCATATCAGCTCCCATTATATCTCTGTACTCAACTGAAAAATGGCTGCTTTCTGATGTAACTTCAGGCTGATGTACATACTTTGTATGCAAATTAGTTAATTATAGATGCATGTCTATGAATCAAACTCATGAGCATACGTGTAAACCCCTTAATAGTGTAGCAGTTGTCCCCTATTGGTAATGCATAAATTACATTATGCGTTTCTGATGGGGGGTGTCGGAAAAAAGTCCTCCACATTTCTGTAGTCATCTTGACAGTCTGTGATTTGCATAACCATGTAGCTATTGTGTAGTCCTCATGGATCATGCTATGAATATGCAAAGCCCCAGATTATAAATACTATCCATAATGTTTCACTGTGTGTCCTTCAGCCAGTTTACAATAGCCATCTAACAGAACTGTTCATGCTGTTCCAGTTATGTTATAGTACTCCCTATTGCTGATTAATTTAAAGTAATTTATTGGTTTCTTTATTCAACCTCTTTGTGTATATTCGATAACTCTTTCTGGCGCTGAATCTTCTATTTTTCTCTTAACTTCATTTTTTTATTTCCAAGTCATCTCAGATTTGTAACTAACTGCACACATCTGACTTCATTTGTGACAGATGTGGACATGTTTTTTTTTTTTTCTATGTTGTTGCATATTTATTACCAATTGCCTTGGTTAATTTTCAATTTCATGTGCATTGGGTGTTGCTATTTATTACCTTTCCATTATTTAACACCTTACCTGCATATTTTGTTTTTTATTTTCTAGGCAGTTTTGCTAAAACTGTATTGACCGGCTCTACTTTGTGCAACTCCTCTCTCGTCCCTCTGCAGAATGACCACATGATTTTATGTGTATTGCACTCTTTTTGGCAGTCTGTCTTTAAGTGGCACATATATTCACAGGGATAACATTTTCATTTACGTCATACATATATTATGCATCTAGCTACCTAGTAGAAATTGCACTGCCAAATATTCTTATGCATCTGTCTGCCCCAGTGTAAGGAAAACTGTCAATATGAACAAAACATTTAATATGTGATAGTACATTAGCCTTCTATCCCCACCCATAATCCTGTTTTGTCGTTTTTTTGTGGAAGTCTCCGTTTATGTCACATCACATCACTTGCTCTGCAGATTCCTAAATTAATTATTCTTTGAATGATGTCCTACAGAATGTCATACTCCTGCTATGATTTGCTGTGTCTTGGCACATGATCTTACCAAAAAGGTAATCTATTTTAAAATCTGGTGTTGGACAAATCATTGTTTTATTGTTCGAAAAGACACAGCATGATTTCACAATAAAACCTTCAATACCTTTACCTGTAGATAGACAGATATAAATTTATACACACACACATATAGATAGATATACATATACACATGCATAGAGATACATCTCTCTCTCTCTCTCTCTCTATATATATATATATCTATATATATATATATATATATATATATATATACAAAATCATCTCGTTACAAGATTGTGTGCCTATATAGTTCAATCAATCTGCATTTTTACAAGATATTTTCTTGTATAAAGCCTTCACTGTTTCTGTTCTACTCTGAGTAGATTTCATTTTCAAAATCAAAATTCTGGACAGCTGCTCCCAAGAGTGAAATATGTCAGGTGGTGTTGTTACATCTTTAAGAAAACAAAATCTCAGAACACTCCTGTGAGGTGTAATCTGTGTTTTTTTTTTTTGTGTGCTCTCCTTCTGCCTCCCTTTCTGCTTCTGAATTTTGTCATAACCTTCCTAGTCTTCAACTTATCTTAGAACTCTGATGTGCTTGGTTTGGTATCATTGGTGATTAATGGGTTTGTTGACAAGTCTTTATTATAGTACTGTTTTTCACAGTTATCCACTCCCATGCCATTGACAGTCCTTTCTGTGCCTATAGTCTACACCAGTTTAGGAGTTTTCTCCTATTAATTTGGCATGCCTACAAACTCCAGTATAACCTTATCATGGAAGACTTGAACTGCACCTTTCATTTCATCCTTTTTTGTTTCCTCTTGTTACATCTCTTCTTCCCTCCTTATTTCTCCTAACATGAGAAGGAAGTAGCTGACACAGCATTTTGTAACATCACCACTGTTTTGGTAGGGCTGTTGCCATAGAAGCACAATACCATCTTTGATAGCCAAAAGAGTGGTGGTCAGTTAATAACATCATAGACACCGAAGCCTGAAGAGTACAAAATAATTCCCTAGATTATACAATTGGGTTCATAAGGAAAACAAAGTTGGACCTCAAGTCAGCCTTTCGGCTTTGCCAAAAAACACCCCAGATCTAGGGGTCTTGGTAGATATGTGGCTGGACAGAAAGTTATTTTTTTACAACACAGTGCCAATAGGTTACTCAGTGGCATGTGCTGCTTTCAAGTGGCTCAACATTGTCTTACACTGAATCTGGGAAATAGCAAGACCCAGCAGGTGAGTGATGCACTACCTAGATTATTTGTTTTTTTGTTTTGTTTTTGATAATTGGAGAGAATCAGAGGGCCAATCAGGAAGGCATTCAGGTCTTTCATTAAAACCCAGTTGGACTTAAATGGTAAAATGGTGCAGTTTGAAGTGGATCACGGGTGTAGTGTGACAGTTCTGCCAAAGGCTGAGTATGGGAAGTTATGGCCCAGAGAAGCTCCGAAGCTGCAGGACTGTTCAGTGACTTTGAGAACATATACCGGTGAAATAGTTCCCACAGTGGGGATGGTGAAAGTGACTGTGAAATATAAAGACCAAGCCAAACAGTTGCCAGTCATGGTGGTAGCAGGTAGGGGACCAAACCTGCTAGGCCGGGCGTGGTTGAAGGAGCTGGATATGGACTGCCTACAGCTCCATAAAGTAGAACATCAAGGCCTGACCTTGCAAGAGGTGCTGGAGAACAATGAAGAAGTGTTCAAGGAGGAACTGGGGACCTGGAGGGGTCCACCAGCAAAAATACGTTAAAAAGAAAGCGTAACGCCAAGATTTTACAAGCCCCGACCTGTACCATATGCAATGAAGAAGAAAGTTGAGTGTGAGTTGGAGCGACTCACTAAGCAAGGTATAATTGAGCCAGTAAAGTTTGCGGAATGGGCGCACCAATTGTTCAGTATTAAAGCCAGATGGTACTGTACGCATATGTGGTGACTACAAGTTAACAGTGAACCAAGTCTCGAAGCTGGAGCAGTATCCCTTGCCAAAGGTGGAGGATGTGTTTGAAAAGCTGTCGGGAGGTGAAAGGTTTAGTAAACTGGACCTCAGTCAGGCATATCAACAAGTAGTGCTGGAAGAAGGGTCAAAGGCGTATGTCACCCTTAACACACACAAAGGTTTGTTCCAAGTCAATCGTTTACCCTTTGGGGTTTCCTCGAGTCCAGCTATATTCCAGAGAATAATGGAGGGACTGGTGGCAGGAATTCCGAAGGTGGTTGTGTATTTAGACGACATTCTGTTGATGGGTAGGAACATTCGAGAGCATTTGGAGATGCTGAATGAGGTGCTGAGACGACTGCGAGAGGCAGGTTTGAGGGTGAAGCGGAGTAAATGTGCTTTCATGGTAAAGGAAGCAGAGTTCCTAGGTTACAAGGTGGATGCATCAGGCCTACACCCCCTGCCAAACAAGGTGGAAGCCATTCAACAGGCGCCAGCACCCACAAATGTTACAGAACTGAAAGCCTATTTAGGCTTACTCAACTATTATAACAGGTTCCTGCCAAATCTGTCTACACTGTTAGCTCCTTTACATAAGCTATTAAGGAAGGAGGCTCAGTGGTCGTGGCAAGAGGAACAGGACAGAGCGTTTGAACAGTCAAAGGAACTAATGCAGTCTTCAGAAGTATTGGTGCACTACGATAGTCACAAGGACTTAATTTTGTCATGTGATGCCTCACCTTATGGGTTAGGGGCTGTGTTGGCACACCGGATGCCAGACGGACAAGAAAGACCTATTGGGTTTATGTCACGAACTTTAACACAAGCGGAGTCAAACTATTCCCAGCTAGATAAAGAGGGTTTGGCTGTCATGTTTGGAATTAAACGGTTCCACAAATACCTTTATGGAAGGAGGTTTACTATTTGCACCGATCATAAGCCTTTGTTGTCACTGTTCAACGAGATGAAAGCAGTGCCGCAGATGGTTTCTCCCCGCATTCAGAGATGGGCTGTAACATTGAGAGCTTATGAATACGAGATTGTCTATAAGCCCGGAAAACACCATAGTAATGCAGATGCGCTAAGTCGTCTGCCGATACCAGGGCATCTGCAAGAACAGGAAGTGGAGGACCGAGTTTTGATGATGGAGGACATCACGTTGGTGTCTGCCAGGGAACTGAGTGAATGGACACGCAAAGATCCGGTGCTAGCTAGAGTGTTTCAGTGGGTCCAGCAAGGCTGGCCAGTCCAACAAACGGATCCAGTGTTTCGACCTTATGAGGTGAGGAAAACAGAGCTGAGTGTGCAAGCTGGATGCGTTTTGTGGGGGGCAAGAGTGATAGTTCCGTCCCCAGGAAGAGGGGCACTTTTACAGCAGTTGCACCAAGGTCATGTGGGCATCACACGAATGAAGGCCTTAGCCCGAAGTTATTTCTGGTGGCCCAAGTTGGACCACGATATTGAAGTCGTTGTGAATGAGTGTAAAATATGTCAACAACATCGCAACTTGCCTGTGGCGGCGCCACTACATCCATGGGAGTGGCCGAGTAGACCTTGGCAGAGACTTCATATAGATTATGCAGGACCTTTTATGGGGGCCATGTTTTTGATAATCATGGATGCTCATTCTAAATGGATGGATGCCTATCCAGTCAAAACACCCACTTCCCTCGTTACCATTGAATGCTTGAGGAAGAGTTTCAGTAGCCAAGGACTACCAGAGACTATTGTATCCGATAATGCTTCATGTTTCACGAGTGAAGAGTTCAAGGGTTTTCTGAGAAAAAATGGCATCGTACACATCACATCAGCACCATACCATGCATCCTCAAATGGTTGTGCTGAGAGGGCTGTCCAAACTTTTAAAGCAATGATGAAAAAGTCCGGAGAAGGAAGTATAGCAGCAAAAGTGTCAAGGGTGTTATTCAACTACCGTATTACACCTCAATCTACCACGGGTTTGTCACCTGCCGAGATGTTGCAAGGATGGAGATTAAGATCCATGTTGGATCTGGTGCATCCAAACGTCCGAGCTAAGGTAGAGGGGACCCAGTGGAGACAAAAAGAATGTCATGATCGACGACGGAGAGAGAGAAGTTTTCTCGAGGGAGATGCAGTGATGACGCGAAATTTCAGTTATGGACCTAAGTGGATTCCAGGGTTCATTGTCAAGAGTACAGGTCCATTGTCGTACCAGGTGAGGTTGAATGGAGATTTCTTGGTGAGGAGACATGTAGACCAGATTCTGCGGAGTGAACAGAAGAGGGACTCCATGGAACTGCCAGCCGCGGACATACCGTTCAGTTCGGAACAAGGGCTTGCAGTGGCCGGAGGATCATGTCGAAGGAGAGGTTCCCGAGGATCCAACTGTTCCAGGGATGGATATACCGATACCTGAAGTGGTAACTGTGACACCGGAGTCACCTAAGGAGGTACCACTGCGCCATTCTAAGCGTGTGCTGGTTAAACCTAGTTACTTGAAGGACTATCAATGTTAAAAAAAAAAAAAAAAGTGCATGTATTGATTACAAGAACAACATAGCTAGATTGTATGGTAACCAGTTAATATCTAGCCCGTTATTTAGAAGTAAGTGACTAAATGCATTGGTTGGAACTTGCTCCCTAGTTTGCTGATGTAAGGGATTATGTCATAGCTTAAAAGGGGAGGGATGTAGTATTCGGGCTGGTAATGTTGTTGTTGTACTGCAGGGGCGCTGTGGGGATTGCAACATGTAATGTTGGTTCTGTATTCTCGGGTAACTTGTTGTTTCCGGTGTATGGATGACTTGCAGAAGTGTAAGCATGTAGCATGGGTGCGCACCTGGAGGCTCTTAATAAAGAAAGGCCTTACAACTCCAGAAACTGTGTGGTCTCCTTCTTTACCAGGATGTAACAACAAATCATTGTTTTATTGTTCGAAAAGACACAGCATGATTTCACAATAAAACCTTCAATACCTTTACCTGTAGATAGACAGATATAAATTTATACACACACACATATAGATAGATATCCATATACACATGCATAGAGATACATCTCTCTCTCTCTCTCTCTCTCTCTCTCTCACTCTCTCTCTCTATATATATATATATTATATATATATATATATATATATATATATATATATATATATATATATATACAAAATCATCTCGTTACAATATTGTGTGCCTATATAGTTCAATCAATCTGCATTTTTACAAGATATTTTCTTGTATAAAGCCTTCACTGTTTCTGTTCTACTCTGAGTAGATTTCATTTTCAAAATCAAAATTCTGGACAGCTGCTCCCAAGAGTGAAATATGTCAGGTGGTGTTGTTACATCTTTAAGAAAATAAAATCTCAGAACACTCCTGTGAGGTGTAATCTGTGTTTTTTTTTTGTGTGCTCTCCCTCTGCCTCCCTTTCTGCTTCTGAATTTTGTCATAACCTTCCTAGTCTTCAACTTATCTTAGAACTCTGATGTGCTTGGTTTGGTATCATTGGTGATTAATGGGTTTGTTGACAAGTCTTTATTATAGTACTGTTTTTCACAGTTATCCACTCCCATGCCATTGACAGTCCTTTCTGTGCCTATAGTCTACACCAGTTTAGGAGTTTTCTCCTATTAATTTGGCATGCCTACAAACTCCAGTATAACCTTATCATGGAAGACTTGAACTGCACCTTTCATTTCATCCTTTTTTGTTTCCTCTTGTCACATCTCTTCTTCCCTCCTTATTTCTCCTAACATGAGAAGGAAGTAGCTGACACAGCATTTTGTAACATCACCACTGTTTTGGTAGGGCTGTTGCCATAGAAGCACAATACCATCTTTGATAGCCAAAAGAGTGGTGGTCAGTTAATAACATCATAGACACCGAAGCCTGAAGAGTACAAAATAATTCCCTAGATGATACAATTGGGTTCATAAGGAAAACAAAGTTGGACCTCAAGTCAGCCTTTCGGCTTTGCCAGAAAATACCCCAGATCTAGGGGTCTTGGTAGATATGTGGCTGGACAGAAAGTTATTTTTTTTACAAGACAGTGCCAATAGGTTACTCAGTGGCATGTGCTGCTTTCAAGTGGCTCAACATTGTCTTACACTGAATCTGGGAAATAGCAGGAACCAGCAGGTGAGTGATGCACTACCTAGATTATTTGTTTTTTTGTTTTGTTTTTGATAATTGGAGAGAATCAGAGGGCCAATCAGGAAGGCATTCAGGTCTTTCATCAGCCATGCAGGGAACCTGTGGAGGTCACCCAGACCTCTCAAATGTCCCTGCTTTGGAGAAAGATTCCTATTTTCTAGCCTGATTTAGGATGATCCTATTTTTAGAGGTACGTCCCTGTTCTCATGCTTGATTTACCCCTTTACATAATGTTTCTAATCCCCCTCTTCACATGTGATTTTTGAAGCTGTCTAATACAGAAAACTGCATTGTATGAAAAACATACTCATGGAAACAATTTAAACAAAGAAGATATGCATTGTACAACTTCCTTTTTCTTAAGTGAAAAATAAATTACTTTGTATGATAGAATATTATGATATAGTTCATTAAAGTCTACAGATTTTACACTCTCTTTGATAATGTGCTTATATTTTTCAATCATTTTTGTCACTCTGTGTTTTTAAATGTGCTTCTGAATAGTATCCCACATCTCTACAGGAAGCAGGAAGAATTATGAGCTACTTGGTATTAAAATTTTATGCTACCTAGATGTGCAGCTTTTTAGTTAGATGTTCCTATTTTTTCAAGATCCTCTCCCTTAAGACTTGGAAATGCTTGCTTTGGTAACTGTGGTGACTACTGGGTCGGTTGATGGTCATTTATTATACTAGCATGTTGTAGAGTTATCCGTAAATATGCCATTGCAAATCCATTCCATAGCTGCACACTACAGCAATTTAGGAGTTTTTCCCAGTTAATCAGGCACATTTGTAAGTGCCAATAAAATTTTATCAGGGAATACTTTAGCTGCACCTTTGATTTATTTTCTTCATTCTTTGTTTTATAATGCTCCATACCTCCTGTACCCCCATTTTTTTCTGACTTGATAAGGAAATGGCAAAATACTCTTTTTCTGAGGCAGCACAACTGTGGCAGGTCCACTGTGTCTTGTCAAAAAGGAATCACTAGAGCTTTAATTGTATGAACTACAGAATGAACTGGCATCCTACCTAAGTACCATGTTCAATCATAGCCTCACCTCATGCTTTGAACCCACTGAATGGTGCACCACGACGGTTATCCCACTCCACAAAGGTGGAGCCATGACGGACCCCGGGAACTACCGCCCCATTAGCCTGACGAGCCTGGTCTGCAAGGCCATGGAACATATCATCATGGAACTCATAAACAAAGACATTGACAATCTCCAAACTCTGGACCCTACCCAGTTTGGATTTGTAAAAGGCAGATCATGTCTCCTAAACCTGATTGACTTCTTTGAAGCAGTCACCAAAGCCATAGATGAGGGTAAAATGGTTCAAATGAACAACACTAGGCCAGCAATATATGATCCAGAAGTAATAAAAAAAGAAAAATTAAAACGAAAACATGAAAATGGCTAGATAATAAGCCTTTTATTGAACAGACCGGTTTCGGCAACCAATGCCTTCTTCAGTGTATAACCAGTTCACCAAAAATACAATCCATTTATATACACACCCCACCTGAGAAACAAATGGAGAATGCACCCAATCAATAATTAAAGAGATAGTACACAAAATGTAACCTGCAATAATGCATGAAAATAAATGCAGTCATGACTTAACAATATATGCCAAATATAGCATATAAATAAGAATTGAGAAATAAAAAATGAAAAATATATTCTGAACAAACCCCCACATGTAGAATAATAAAACCTGAATATAAACAGTGTAGCATACCTGAAAATCTAGTTAAGCTAAAGACATGTATCATGAATGTTGTCATAACCAAAGAATCCCATCCACAGCATGAATAAAGTGCAATGATGGTTCCAACAGAAAAATTGTGGTTAACAAATAGTAATGTGGCAAAATAGGAAAATCAATGCTTAATCCAATATTCCAATAAAGTTCCTGCAACTGTAATTGAAGCAGGTATGTCGATGTGCCAATGGCTGTTCTTCATCGGATCCTATATGAGACATAGGAAAAACTGTAGAAAGATATAAAAAATACATACAGATTATTATAAACCAATATTCATAAAATACATGATGTAAACTAAGTATATACATCATTTGATATAAACAGAAAAAGAGCTGAACCAACCTATGTCTCCATGTTTACAAATGGTCATTCAATTCAGGAGGGAATAAGGCGCCCAGTGTAATAATCCAATGTTGTTTTTTGTGAGTAAGTATTCTATGCCATCCCTGGGGATTGCTACGATCCCCCAGAATTCTGTCAATGATTACGAAAGAAAACTGTGCTTCGGGATGTTTCAAAACATGCCTATATAACGCATTGGTTTCCTTCCCGGTTTTGATATCTGATCTATGTTCGTTGATGCGTGTTCTTAGTGGTCTAGAAGTTTGGCCTACATAGAAAGCTTGACACCATGTTGCCAAATAGACCACCCAACTACTGCTAAAGTTGCCAAATGTTCTGCATTGGTACACCTTACTGGTATTACGACTACTGAACTCCTTACTCTTATTTATTTGTTTACATGAACCACAATGGCCACATGGAAATGTGCCTACTAATATATCACCAGGCATAGTAATTTGTTGGTGTATCGCTCCCCCACTTTCAATGTGTTTGAAATGTGAAAAAAGAGAGCCAAGAGTTCTGCCTCTCCTGTAGGAGAAATGGCATTGTTGATCCAATATTGTTCTCAAATGTTCATTGGCCATAAGAATATTCCAATGTCTATTAATGATACCCTTGATGGCATTGGAATTTCTGCCAAAGGTGGTGATGAACTGAATGGTATTCATAGAACAATCCCTAGGTTTAGATTGATACTGTAACAAAGTTTGTCTCTCAATGTTATTAGTCCAATTCCAGGCATTGAGGATGTCTTGGTGTCTATAACTCCTGTTGGCAAACCGGTGATAGAGATCCAAACCATCCCGGTCAAAATCACCCTGTGTTGAACTCAGACGTTTAATGCACATAAACTGTGACTTGGGGATGTTGCGGATGGTGTGGCCTGGGTGCATGCTAGAAGCATGTAACAAATTGTTGTATTGAGGGTATTTACGATAAGATCTAGTGTTCAACGTGTGGTCTGTGTTTCTCGTAACAGTAACATCCAAAAAGTTAATGCTTTGAAGATCGTATGTTACCGTAAACTCAATTCCCCATACGTTTTGGTTGAGATATTCCATAAATTCCTGTAAATACCTCACATCTGCCCGCCACACCATCCAGCAATCATCCAAGTACCTGCGCCAAATGTCTATTTCTACCAGATAGATATTGTGTAGTGGATCATAGATCATGCATTCCTCAAAGAATGCCATGAATAGATCAGCATAAATGGGAGCAAAGGAAGCTCCCATAGCCGTACCCTGCAGTTGCCAGTAACATTGTCCTTGAAAATATAAGACATTCTTATTGAGTACATGTTCCGTCATGCAGATGAGAAGTGTGTTGAACCCTGGGGAGTATATAGCAGCCCTATCCAACCAATATTGAAGGGCCTGTAGGCCAGCCCAATGTGGAATGCTAGTATAAAGGGCCTTAACATCCAATGAACACATAAGCCACCCCGGCTCAAGTTGACAATCCTGTATAATCTGTAGGGATTGGGTCGTATCCTGTAATCTAGCCCTTACAAAACATAATAATGGTTTGAGATATTGAGTGAGAAAGGCAGATAGAGGCTCCGTCAAAGACCCAGTTCCGGATACAATAGGTCTGCCCGGAGGATTGGTAATGGACTTATGTATTTTGAGAAGTAAATATAAAATTTGTTTCTGGGGATCCTTGACTGTTAACTGAACAACAAAGAATCACTAGAGCTTTAATTGTATGAACTACAGAATGAACTGGCACCCTACCTAAGTACCATGTTCAATCATAGCCTCACCTCATGCTTTGTACCCACTGAATGGTGCACCACGACGGTTATCCCACTCCACAAAGGTGGAGCCATGACGGACCCCGGGAACTACCGCCTCATTAGCCTGACGAGCCTGGTCTGCAAAGCCATGGAACATATCATCATGGAACTCATAAACAAAGACATTGGTAATCTCCAAACTCTGGACCCTACCCAGTTTGGATTTGTAAAAGGCAGATCATGTCTCCTAAACCTGATTGACTTCTTTGAAGCAGTCACCAAAGCCATAGATGAGGGTAAAATGGTTCACACAGCTTATCTAGATCTCGCCAAGGCTTTCAACACCACCACCCTACTCTGGAATTATAGATAAGCTCACTAAACTAGGTATAAATCCCTATGTCACAAGATGGGTTGCCAACTGGCTGATGGACAGAACCCACACTGTGAAAGTAGCGGATTCCAAATCCGACTTCAGAACAGTGACAAGTGGAGTACCACATGGTTCAGTCCTGGGTCCTCTCCTGTTTGGTATCTACTTCTCTGAAGTGCAGGCTAACACAGAAGGTCTTTGGCTAACAAAGTTTGTGGATGACTGCAAACTAGGAGCCATAATTGAAACTCCTAATGATGTGGACAAACTACAAAAGGGTCTCACTGAGACAGATACCTGGTGTCAAAGCCATGGCCTGAAGCTCAATGCCAAAAAGTGTATTGTCATCCCCTTTGGGAAAAACTCTGTACCCATGAACTACCACATAGCTGGTAGTCTACTTAATGCCAAAAATGTGATAAGAGACCTTGGGACACAGGTGGACAGTAGTCTCTCCTTTGATAATCACATCACCACAGTGGTCAGAAAAGCCTTCTACGTGGCTCATCTCATCACAAAAGGATTTTCATCCAGAAAAAAACAGGTCATTGTTCCCCTCTACTCATCACTCATTAGACCCATTATAGAGTGCAATGCCCCTTTTGGTGTGTACCTCACAAGACATCTACAACAACTGGAAAGACCACAGAAATACCTCACAAAGAGGATTACTGGCCTCAAACAGATGCCCTACGCAGACTGTCTCAAAAAACTACAGCTTTACTCCATCGCATATCACCTACTCAGGGGCGATCTCTGCCTAACATACAAAGCTATGTCAAACCCAGAGCTGTTGGACATGCTCCACTTAAAGAATTCCCAATCCATCCAAGCTACATGCTCTAGGGACCTAAACCTTGTCACCACAATAAACAGAACATGCTGGAGGGATAGATTCCTGTCCCAGAGACTTCCCATACTCTGGAACAGACTACCTATCTATGTCAAACAGAGCTCCTCATTAGCACTCTTCAAGAAAAATCTTGATGATTGGATGGGAAATGGGAAATTCACCCCAGGGATCACTTCTGTGGCTCTGTTCGACAGGGGCACAGGAAAATAATTTTCTTGGGTGGCGAAAGCCAGGGTACATTTTTGGCTAGGCTTATATAGGCCCTAGGGCCAATAGCCTAGTACCTACCTATGAACCTATGAACCTATGAAGCAAACTATCAAAAGGTTTAATTAGACAAATATAACAAATAAAAGTATTTATCTAGGAGGAAGTCCCCTGTACTCAACATGGTGGCTTTACTTCCTCACAGTAGTCCTAGTTAAATATAGCAATTTCATACTTGCACAACCATGGACAAAAAAGGAAATTGACAGAAAAGTTGAATCAGTTCTGGTGCACAAATGCAAATGTGCCATCAGTGATTCATTATGGAGAGCAGAGATCTATGAGTCTTACATGAGGAACTGTGCAAGGCTTGTTGGAAACTCCACCTTGTTTACAATTTATCCAAGCTAGGGAAGCTCTCTGTTGCAATCCCACAGATAAAAAAGTAAGATATATTCAAACAAATTCATTTTTTTCATTTTCCACTTGATTTATGTAAGTGACATATTTCTTCTGTATGATCAGAAAATCATAATTAGCAAACACCCCTTACATATGCTAAAGGAGAAGAGCACAAATCTACTGACAATAGTCTTTTACATTGTTCTTTTTCTACCTGTAACTTTAAACCTCATTTCTTAATACTGCTGTTTCTTAATCATCAACTTATCCCATTCTTCATCTGCCTCTCTTTTTTTACATAATCCATATGCTATACCATTGTTACTTATTCCACTTAACCATCTACTATCTAACTTTACTTTCTAATAATAAAAATGTATCCCAAGGACCTGCTATCATGCCTCTAATCATTCCTCCAGCACACACAAGCGCATATGTTCACATACCCACACTTGCTGCACGTGCCTGCGCACACACACACACACACACACACACACACACACACACACACACACACATGCACACATTTACTTTACATTTCATTTGTTGTTTTTGTGGAAATATTGCTGTCCCAGTATTTAAACAAAATCCCATTCTTTCTGTTCATTTTGATTCTATTTATCCTTTCCCCTTAAGTAATGACTCTTTTCCTCTCCTCTCCTCTCCTTCAAAGTTTTTTCTACTTTCACCAAAATGCCATTTTTGGACATTTGTTTTCATATATTTTCTCATCCCAGTTTCATTACTGGGTAATGTTTATACATTTCCTTCTCACACCGTGGAATCCTATTATACTTTGCTCTCCACATTTCAATTTCCTAATAATGTCTCATATCATTCCCATCCAGATATCCTTTTTCAGTCCTTTCTATTACTAGAGGGAAAGGATAAATTGAAAAAATATACAGAAAGAGTGGGGTTTTATTTATTTAGTTAAATGACTAACTAAATAAATAATCTCACTTTACTGTTGCTTTTTTTAAATTTATTATTTCCTTCAAGCAATGCTCTTTTTCTGTTTTTGTAAGCTTTTTCCACCTTTCATACAAATATGATTTCTGGACATTTTTATACTGTTCCTTATCTCAGTATCATTCTTGAGCAGTCTTTTTCAATTTTCTTCCTACACCTTCAGCCTTTATTCTCCAGATTTCAGTTTTTCTGATAATGTCTCATACCTCTTCATTCTTGGTATCCTTCTTCAGCCATTTTCTCTTTTCTCAAATTTGCCAGAATTGTTCATGTGAATCTTAACATCCTTTCCAGTTTCTCAATCTTCTTCTTCTTTTGGCTTTTCTTGGTTAGGAGTCACCACAGTGGATCACCTGTCCGCTCATGATTGGTAGTGGAGTTTTACGGTGTCGAGTTGACAGCCCAGCACCCAACCTTCCACAGAAGGCACACACACGCACGCACTCACACCTAGGGCCAATTTAGTGTGTCCAATCCACCTACAGCATGTCTTTGGGATGTGAGAGGAAACCACAGCACCTGGAGGAAACCCACACGACCACAGGGAGGACATGCAGACTCTGCACAGAAGGCACCCCAGCCAAGGATCGAACCGGAGAACCTCTTGCTGTGAGGCGGCAATGCTAACTGCTGCAACACAGTGGCCGCCCCCTTTCCAGTTTCTCAATATTATTTCTTATTTATGTAAAAACAGAGCCTGAAAAAATCCATTAGTTGTACCAATGTTATTCCCCCTTCTTTCTCCTCTGAATATAATCAGCCCCCTTAATGATTTTAACTTCTGACTGGCTGCAAAACCTGGCACATAAAAACTGAGATAAATCTCTTTCAGCTATTTTTTGCGCAGATTTAAACACTGGTTTGTGTTTTGGTAATCCTTCAAAGAGAAGTCAATAATTTAGTTTCATTCTGGTGGGAGGAGAGTAAACTGTTTTTGTATTTTTCTTTTGTGTGTTATTGTCATAGGCCACTTGACAGAGTTTGTTTTGACTGGTCATTGTACTCTTGTGCTATATTATGTTTTTCTGGATTGCTTTCATTGTAGCTGTTCTCTTACTGTTGTTTGACTACAAATCTAGGCCAACAACAACAGGAATAAAATGTGTTATGCGTATCACAGTGATGTGATGCACTGTATAGTAGTAAGTACTTTGTTTTTTGTTTCATTTTGTAGTCTTCTGTGATCCTGCAGCTATCAGCCCCCCCCCCCAATGAATCCTAGTCCTGCATGGCTGCAAGAGGAAGTACTGTCTGGCCCAATGCTGCACTGATGCATTTGCTACAGAGTATGTGTAATAGCTCAATATAGTATTCACTTGCCTCTGCGAAAGTACAGATGCTTTAAATTTAATGCTGAGTTGTTGTACTGTACTTGTTGCCTAGCCACATTAACATTATTTTTCTAAATTGCATTGTTTCTATTGCTCCCTAACCAGCAGCATAGCAAAATATATCTCATTAGACCCAGTCGTGTCCGTATCATAGTTGCTGTACTCTGTGCCAGAAGTCTAAATAATAAACTGCCTGATCTTGAGGAGCTCCTGCAAAGTGAACACATCCATATCTATATAGTGACAGATGTGGGTATATTGTAAATACAGCACTACCTCTTTACCAGAGTTCAGCACATAGCACACTTTCAGACCCCTCGGCTGCTGCAGTGGGGTATAAGTATCTGTCAGAGACCCTTTCATCTCCAGACATATTCCCCATGAACCTGAAACAGAACTTAATGAAGTCCAAATCTCTCTAAACAATATAAATTGCTACCTCATAGCCTGCTACAGATCACCTTTCATGTACCCAGATGGCCATAAACATTTTCTAAATGTGCTAACTGAACTACCTATAAATCATAGTCCTTTCATGATGGGAGAATGCAATAATCTGGCTATTGACTGGAAGACAGACAGCACTACTGGTAAGCATGTCCCTTAGCCTAATAAATGCAAATTTCCTGGAATACATTATCAACTTATACACCAGGGGTCCTAATATTCTAGATATTTTCTTAATAATAGCTCTGTTCTGTACCCCTCCATTGTATCTACATCCCTTGTCAAATCTTTATTATTTTATTTATTTATTTATTATTTTTATTTTACATTTGTTTACCGGGATAGTCTGACTGGACACATGTCCATTTACAGCAGAGGTCCTGGGAGAAAAGCTCCACATTCAGTACAGAAAAACAAATAGTTGAACAATATGATAACAATATGATCATCTATACAGAAGCAAAACATTGACAATAGATAAAAATACAACTTTTGATACAAAAACAACATTTTACACTATATAAAAAATACAACTTTCAACACAGAAACAGAAATTGACACTAGATAAGCATTATAACTGACTATAGAGACAGAGACTACTTAGAAATTAATTAGTGGAAGTTTAACATGAGCTAGAATAACTATTAGAAACTTGAGCAAAAAAAAAATCCTGATACTGTAGAAAACATAGAGTAGGAATAATTGGATATGAAGCTATCTGGGGTGGTAGAAACAGTGAAGGTTAGGTAATGCATGGACATAGCCAGGAATTCATTGTGTAATTTAAGTGAGTTTTTGAACAGCGTAATAGTGGAGGCAGAAGATAAAGCAGGGGAGGCTATTCCAGGATTTAGCTACGTAATGGGAGAATAGTGCTTTATCTGCCGTGTTGTTAGCCTTAGAGATACAAAGGAGTGATTTGTCAGTGGAGCGAAGGGGATGATTTGATTTGTTGGGCGTGAGTAAGTGACTTAGTGCTGGGGTTCTATTGGAAATCTGATCACAAACACCTCCTTTGGAATACTTCTAATTTCAAGGACCTTAGAAAAGCAAACATTTTGAATCACATGAATAGTTAACAAAATTCTGTAATATTACCCTGCATTTCACCTGTGACCTGTACCTTGGAGTTTTACTCACATTTACTAAGCTCTACAAACCAAGCAGTCCCTAATAAGACCAAACTTAATACGATATTTAAAAATAAACCATCTTGGTGGTCTACCCACAAAAAATAAACTCAACAATAAAAAAATAAATGTTACTAAATGCCTACAACAAAATGCAATCAGACCATCTAAAGGAAAGAGTTAAGCATCACCATTTGGTAGGTCAAAGGCCAACGCAGAGTGGAAAGGAAGGTCAAAGGCCAACACAGAATAGTAATAGCAGCAGACTCCAGGGGTAATTACAAATCATTCTTCAACTATGTCAAGAAGCCTAGCTAGTTTAATTTGAAAAGTTATGGAATGCATTGTGTAATGCCCCACCACTGGCAACAGTAATCAAGGAGCCTCAGTCCTCACCAGTAGCACCAGTGGGGAATGTACATTGGGAGGATGACAAGTACACAGACAGTATTTCCAGATGCAGCTCTCTGCATCAAGTGTAATTTCCCTTAAGACCTTAAGAGCAAACAGAAACCACAGTCAGTCCGGGGCCGGTTTCTCCCTCTTTCTCCAGATCCCCAATAAGACTCCCCACTGGCACAGCTATAGAGTTGAGATCTCAGCTGAGTCGCCAAGCCAAGACCTCCAGCAACATCTCTGTACAACCAGTGCTTTGTGTCCCTGCTCAAGTAGTTGACACGCACACACTTTGAGGTTTGATTTATTCACACACACACACACACACACACACACACACACACACACACACACACACGGGAAAGGCCGGCACAGGTTTACTAGCTATACCCCCTTCTGCCCAGACTATAAGGTAGTTATCATTGCCACCAGCCAACTCTTTATCAGCTACTTTAAGACCCTTAATAAAGGGTGTCCAATATTACTATGCCATGCTACTGTTAATACAAATGGCAGTTTGATCAAGAGCAAAGCTATTAGGAGTGGCCTACACAGTGTCACCAAATAAATATGCAAGTACTCTCAGAACTTAAAAATGTCTCACAAATATCAGCCACAATGAAAGGTTTAAATATATTTAATAATAAATAATAAAAGAACAAGAAAATACTCAATATATAATCACAGTAACATCAGATGTAGAAATCACAGGAAATATTTAAAACAACACTGCAGGACAGTCTCAAATAAATTAAGAAAACATCTAAATTATACTTCACTATATTCCTGACTGAATCTAAGAGAATTACTATACCTTAATAACTTACTTACAGAGAAACAAGGCAGATGTGGTGAGTGGGTCTTGATGCTGTCAAATTAAAGACAAAATTCAGAATACTATCTATCTCTCTCTCTCACTCTAGCTCTCTCTCTCAGAGAGTTCTTAAAATTAATATCTCAAATATTACTGCTGTGATATGACATCTTTTCTTGTCATCTTACTCTATCCCAGGTAAAACTCCCATTAATGCTGCTAGTAGCATTTAACATCTACCTGTGAAAATGCATAGGGCTTTTTTTAGAGCTAAGGCAGATCCTGGAAGTCATAAAACAGTAAATCTCAAGCCTATTAATTATTTCTCTTTCAAGACAACACAAAGAGCTCCCTATTATAGGCATCCTGTCTCTTGCTGTCATAAAGTAATTTAATTTCAGCTATTTTTCTGAAATTAATATTGTGTTCCAGTTTTTGTTGTTAAAACATGCACATCTAAACAGTCACAATAGTGTAAGCATATTTCTGTTCTTTTCCAGTAGGGTGCACTGTGGTTACATTTTTAAGCTCAGTGCTTTGCCAAATATCTCTTCAGCACACGTCTGTATGAACCATCTTATATGATATACAATTTTAATACATTTGTAACACAAGCATATGAATCATGTTGATATTCACAAAATGACATATAATTATTTACAAAATTCAAGATAGGTGGCCTGGCAGTATCTCCTTTCGTGACACATTGTATCAGACTTTATAAATTTAGATATTGAAAATCATATTGCCTTGAACCCTCATCAATTTGACTTTCTTAAGGGAAGGTCATGCCTACACAGCTTAATAAACCTCTATGAATGCATAAGAGAATCTGTGGATATCAGTCATGCAGTTCACATAGCAAAATTCAATCTGGCCAAAGCCTTTAACATGATTCCCCATGTTGATATTGTCAGCAAATGTAAACACCTATGCATAAGCTCATATGTTGTGCAATGCTAAGTAAACTTGTTGTCAGAGAGAGATTGAGATAGAGAAAGAGAGAGAGAGAGAGAGAGAGAGAGAGAGAAGGCACCAGATAGTTAAAGAAGCTGGAACAACCTTAGATAGTAAAATGGTAACCAATGTTGTTACCATGTGCTTTGTGCTGAGACCCCTTGCATTCATTATCTACTCCTCTGACCTTCAAACCGATAGCACAGACCTATGAATAATTAAATGTGTTGATAATTGCAAGCTAGGTACTATTTAGTCACAGACATTCTGTTGGCACGTCAGTGCAGCTTGGTCTAAGTCTTGAAAATAACTTGTGGGATGAAAACAGGCTTAAACCAAATGCTAAAAAGCAGTTCCATGTCTTATACCATAGATGGCACCCTGCTTCAGATTAATTCAGTTATCAGAGATCTTCATACCATAATTGACAATTCCCTGCACACTGACCACCACAACAGTAGTCAGAAATTCATTCTCTTTGTCCCAACTAATGTCTAAAGGTATCTAATTTAGAACAAAAAATGTTACTGTCCCTCTCTACTCATCTTTTATCAAATCAGTTACTTGAGTATACTGCCCCCTTTGGCACATCTATATCTAAACACATCATGCAACTTAAAAGATTTGAGAAGTTCTTAACCAGAAAAATAGTCCTGAAGACCCTTAGCTACCAAAACAGACTTGGATCCCTATCACTATACTCTGTGTCATATAGAATCCTCCATAGGTTCATAGGTAGGTACTAGGCTATTGGCCCTAGGGCCTATATAAGCCTAGCCAAATAGTACCCTGGCTTTTGCCACCCAAGAAAATTATTTTCCTGTGCCCCTGTCAAGCAGAGCCACAGAAGTGATCCCCAGGGTGATTTATATTTAGCATTTGGGGCCATAAAGAACCCTGCCCTCTTTGACCTGCTACACCTTCACAGAATTAGTGTCACAAATACCTATACCAAGGATTTAAGTCTTCACCAACAAATAAGTAGGACATGCTGGCATGAAAAATTCATCTCTCAATGCATAGACCATGCCTAGAATAAACTATCTGTTCATACTGAACAGGCTGAAGCATTTGCTGCTTTTAAGGTAAATCCTTATAACTGGATGTCTAGCTGCCAATGTTCCCAGGCTAATCTTTTGTTTTTGTGTTATTCCAGTGGAAACATACTGAGTGTTGCTCCCAGTCCAATCTTTTGTTCTTGTGTTATCCCAGTGGAAGCAGAAGGAATGTGGATGCTGGCAAAGCTTTAATGGCTCCTGAACTGATCTGCCTTTTAGATGCTATAATCCTATGAAAAAATATAACCTTAAAACAAACTCATAATATATTTTTCTAACCCTAAAAGTAACATATAAATCCCTGTTTTATATAGCCCTGACCCAAATTAAAATATTTTATGAAACACAATTTCTCTATATAAGACATAGTAAATACAATCCACCATTCAAGCCTGTATGTTATTGATATGCTTCAGGTTTTTTATCACAGTCTCTTTATTACTCAGTTCTCCTCTTTACACTTAATCATTTCATCCCATACTCATTATTAGCCATTCTACTTCTTCTTTACCCTACAATCTTTTTGTCACTTCTTCTACACCCATCTTGCTTGTTCTTCCCTGATGCACTTATATAATAATTTTAATTAGCTATAGTTTCTCCTTAACAGTATTACATTACCTGCAGAAGTATATAGGCTGCTATACACTAAACCATCCACCTAGTTCTACCTCCCTCCATATCCCCCATCTTTGCCATTCTAAGGACTTCACTCGTGTATACACCAAATACCTCAGGACTCATTGAAGATCTTTGTTCAATTTCCTTCTTCTTTAATATCCCTTTCTCAACTCCACCGTTAACCTCAGGTTCTATCATCAAAAATGTAGACACATCAGTTTTATCAGGGTGTACTTTAGGGGGACCTAGTGCAGGTGCACATCTAGCATGAAGATAGGTGGTTGTGAATGGAGGTTTTAAAAGAGGTAGGCTATAGGGTTGTTCTAATTGTTAGGGGAACAGCATTCCAATTTTGGCTTTTGAGCAAGAGTAGAGAAGCTAGCCAGATGGGAGATTAGGTTTTGTGAACCTGCAGGAGTTTTTGATCCCTTGATCTAAGGGACCTGTTTGGGTGGTGGTAGCTAAATATAAAACTCAGAACAGGGCAATCTAGAGCTTTAAAGAGCACTTTGTGAGCTGTGATTAGTTGCAAACAGAAGAGAGAGTTTCGTAGTTCAAGCCATTTCAGTGACTTAAGAGCTGTGCAGTGACTGGTGGAGTATTTAGAATTAGTTGCAAATTTAGCAGTTTTGTTGTAGCATATCTCAAGTTTGGATTTTGAAAATCTTCGAATTTTGGTAAGCAGAGGGGCACCATAGATGAGTGAGGGTAATAGGTAAGTTGTTGCTAGGGTTGCTTTTGTTGATGGACTTAGGAAGTGATTGTGTCTATACAGAATTCCAAGTTAAGATGTGTTTTGCAAATGTTGTGTTGTATATACAGATCAGATTTCCTGTGTTCATTAATTATAACTCCAAGGAGCATTGTGTGGTTAAAGATTTCGATTAAAGCCTCACTATGAGAGTAGATTTTATTTTATTTTATTTTTACATTTGTTAACCGCTGGATTAGTCCGACTGAGCCCAGAGAGTTTTCAACAGAGACCCAAGGAGAAAAGCTCCAGGAAAGGAATTAAAAAATTAAGAAGAAAACCTAACAATTCAATTTCTAAGATACTTAGTACAAAAACAGAGAAACAGAAGTAATATTTACTAGGCAAAAGTACAGTATTTTGACAAGGCAGTAGCAATATGTCTGAGAAATTTGGTTAGCATTAAGTTATATACAAAGAATATAACAATGCCTAAAAAAATATGTAATGTACAATTCAGAGTAACATCATGACATAGTACAACAAAGATGTGTTTAATAGCACAGGTACTAACTGCAGAGAGAGTAATCTATGTAAACAGTTTAGGTAGCAGATACCAGGCAGATATGCCGACTGAGAGAAGTAGAAAAAATCATCATCATATTTCCTGACAAGTATAGATCCATGCATGTTGGAAATTAATTTTTAGTTGCTTTTTGAATTCGCCACTTTTGGTTGTAGAGTGAAGGGACAATGGAATTTGTTCCATGAGTATGCAATTGAATGACTGTAAAGTATTTTTGCAATGTTTTTGTTTGGATTGGTCACCTGAAGTAGGTTTTATTGTGTACTTCTGAGGTCACAGTTGGGTGTGTAGGGTGTAATTATTGATGTAAGGGCAGGGCAGGAGTTGAGGCTATTTAGGATGCTATGTGAAATTTGTAGTTGTGATATTTGAAGCAGGTATGGTTGCTCAGGCCATCTTAAGCTTTTCAGGGACATACAATGATGGGATTTGTAGCTACTACTGGCTGCAAATCTAGTAATCTCATTATATGTGGTTTCTAGTTTGGTTAAGAGATTATTTTGGAGGCTAGTAAGTATGGGAGCAGCATACAGCAGCGATGGTAGAATAAATGTTTGAGCCAGTATAGGTCTAGATTTGTTAGGTATATATTTGTTGTTGTGATATAGAAGACCTAGTTTCTGATTAGACTTTTTGATACAGTTTAAGATGTGGAGGTTGAATTTTAATTGGTCTTCTATATTAACGCCAAGCAATTTGGTGTTTGAGTCAACAGTGATAATTGTATTATCTAAGGATGAGATGGTGAAGTTTTCTTTAGCTGGATTGATGTTTTCTGGAAGGAAAAGGAGAAGCTTGGTATTTTTGGGGTTGAAAGCAGGTTGTTTTCAGTTAGCCATTGTTCTACTAGGTGCAGAGATTCTTGAGTGACAGTGTGGAGATTTTGTATATTGTCGGAGGTGTTAATAATTGTGGAATTGTCTGCTTACTGCATTGAGGTAGAGTGGGGGCAGGAGAAATAGAGTTTATTTGTAAATATATTAGAAAGTAGGGGGCCAGGATAGAGCCCTGGGGAACCCTGGTCTTAACAAGATGGAAAGTGGAGAAGGATATTTGCCATCTGATGGTCTGATACCTGTTTGAGAAGTAGCTGTTAAACCAGAAGGTAGTGGAGGTAGAGAGGTGTAGTTTGGAAAGTTTGTTTAGGAAGATGGCATGGGAAACAGTATCAAATGCTTTGGATAGGTCAAGGAATTGAGTTGATGCATGTTTATTATTATCTCTGGCTTGGGCAGTGTTGTGTGTGAAAGATAGGAGGGCAGTGGTAGTACTGTGTGAGGGTCAGAAACCATGCTTTGTGGATGTAATTAGGTTTGCCTATAAGAGGTGGTTTAGTATTTGTCTATGTATACATTTTTCCAGTATCTTGGATAAAGGGGGTAATATGGCAATAGGCCTATAATTTGAGGGTCTGTAGAATTTCCTCCCTTGTGGAGGGGTATTTTGAAGAATTTTTTCCAGATATCTGGCACTGTATTTTCTTGGCTGGATCTATTGATACGTATAGATGCAGGGTATATTATATATCTGGCTGTGCGTTTGAGAAATAATGGAGGGAGTTTGTCGGCTGATGGGGAACAGGGTTTGAGTTTGTTAAGAAGTGATCTGATGAAGGAAGTTGGTATGGGTGCTAGGGAGAATGAGGGGAGAGATGAGGTGAGAACTGCAGTCTTAATATCGAGAGTTTCTGATTTAGTAAGCTTTTCTATTGTTTTGATGAAAAAGTTAGGTAGAGTTGCAGTTTCGCTAGAAGGTTTGCTATGGAAGGGGTTTGGTGAAGAGGGGTTCCCTGGAGATAGTACTTTGTTTACTGAGTGCCAGAATTTTTTTGGGTTGAAATGTGGGTTGCTCAGAGATGTTTGATAGAAATTATTTTTTGTCCAGCAGGACCTGCTTTTGTGTTTCATTGTGAAGCTGTTTATATAAGTTCAGGTGGAAAGTCGAATTGTTATTTTTTTCCATGCTCTCCAGACATTGCCTCCGTTGTTTGTAAGTGATCAAGTTGCCAGGCTTAGCCATGGTGCATAATTACATTTTAGCCTGATTTGTCTACTGGGAGCCAGGGTATTTAGGGTTTCTATGAATATATTGTTGAAGCTTTGGACAACCTCATCAAGGGATAATGTGTGTAAGAATGACCAGTTTACAGTGGACAGTAATTCATTTAGGGTGCCATGGTTGTATTTTTTAAGGTTATGAAACTCTCTGTATTGGTGGCTCTGAGAAAGATTGGGAGAGTGTCTTATTATTGAGGTAGGGAGGTGGTCACTAAGGGAGTTAGGTAGGGTGGAAGGACTATGATAGCACTGGGGGTTGGATACTAATATCCAGTCAATGAATGAGCTGTTCTGGGATTTTTTTTGCCAGTGCATGGGCAAGGTGATCAGCTAGGTAAAGTCATAAAGGTTTATAGAGTAGCTAGGGTGGCAGTACTGACAAGGTTCCAATCAACAGTCATATCCCCAAAGATGGTGGTTTCATAGGGAATGGATATAGAAATACAAGAAAGAAACTGCTTGAGTATGGGAATGTTTTTACCTGGGGGTATATAGATTGCTGCAATGGCAAGTTTTTTGTGTTGACTTAGGTTACAGCTTGCTATAAGTATTTTGGCAGGGCAGAAATCAGAGCTAGCTATTGAGAGAGGGCGAGAGAGAACTGGTCAGAGTAGAGTATAGGTACTCCTCCACCCTTTTTTTACTTCTATCCAGCCAAAGAATATTACAGCCAGGGGGGCAGAATTTCACAGTTTGCAATATGAGGTTTTAGCTATGTCTCAGATAGGGCAAATATATCTGGGTTATATTGATAAATCCAGGCATGAAGGAGGGTGCTTTTATTGACAACACTGTGTATATTCATTTACAAAAATAGATTTTTGAAGACTTGTGACTGTAATGAGTTATTTGTGAGGCAGTTGGAAGGGAGAGTGCGGTTGGCAAGTGCCTGGATTGGGGTGAATATCACCAGATAACAGTGGTATTGTGCTTTGAAGTACTTGTAGGAAGAGCTATTTGCAAAGGACCTGATGTCTTGTATTTATTTATTATTTATTTTATTTATTTATTTAACATTTGTTAACCGGGAAGGTCTGACTTGGAATGAAGCCATTTTTCAGTGGAGGCCCGGGGAGAAATGCTCCAGATGCATATCTTTCTAACATGGGAGGAAAACAGATTACCCAGAAAAAACCCACATGAATGCAGGGACTACATGCAGACTCCATACAAAAGGCACCCCAGCCGAGAATCGAACAGGAGAACCTCTTGCTGTAAGGTGATAGCACTACCGCTGCACCACTGCACAGTTCATATATTGATGATTGATGAGAGGTTGGGCATTCAGTATGTACAATACTTTGAACTTGTGAAATGATATAGTGGTATGGTTAAAGAGAAAGGGGGCAATAGGGGTGGAGTACTTATTTTTATGGTGGGTAATGGGATAAGAAAGTGTGGGAGATGGGGTGGTAAGCAGGTAAGGAGTATGGTAAGTGGTCAGAGCTGAGAAAAGAATTAGAAAAAGGAGGAGAGAAATAGTTTTGAAAGGTATAGCCATTATTTAGTTTCAGGTCAGGACCAATTAAAGGGTAAAGAATTTATTTAAGGCTAGTAGAAGAAATCAGGACTGAATGAAGGAGTTTTACTAAGTGAGTGACTGAAAGAATTAATAGCAGGTAAGACTAAGGAGGGTATGGGCGTGGGCATTACAGTTAATGGTAATTCAGGGCATGAGTAGGGGAGTGGGAATGTCTATTGGTCAGTGTGAAGGTGGGGCAAAACAGGTTTAGCTATAAAAGGAAATGATGTCAGAGGTGGGTGGGAATGGTGGTAGAGTAGTAGAGTGGAGTGAGCCTGAGTATAGCGAGGGCAAACAGAGCGGGATGAGCCAGAAAACTGGACCAAGCTGGCATCCAAGGAAGCAATCAGGAAAACCAAGCTCAGTCAAATCCAGGTCAGTGCAGCATAGTATTTCCAAATAACTACAAATATTCAGCTACTGTTCTAGTATAGTGTGGTGACAAGGACAACCACTTCTATATGGGCTAGTATGGGCTGCAGGTATATAGGTAAACCTTTTCCAAGAGAAAGAAAGTAGTTTTAAGTAATTGACCTAGGAGTACAATAGGAAGAGAGATGGAGGGGGACCAGTAGTGTGTATGCTTACAGTAAAAGACAATAGCAAAAATGTCTTCAGATTAGAGGACAGATTAAAATACAACTCTAACATACATTAGTTTAGCTGAAAGCATTTTAGTGTTTTACCAATGCAGGGTTTCACAGTGCAGGGCAGCCAGACAGCCTTTGGTTTATTGGAGGTTGGCCAGGGCACATATAAAACATTTGCTGAGGGGAACTAGTTTAGCTGAAAGCACTTTAGCATTCTACCAATGCAGGATCTCACAGTGCAGGGCAACCCAACAGCCTTTGGTTTATTGGAGGTTGGCCAGGAGACAGATAAAACTTTTGCTAAGCGGAGCTAGTTTAGCTGAAAGCACTTTAGCATTCTACCAATCCATGGTGTCAGAGTGCAGGGCAACTGGACAACCTTTGGTTTATTGGACGTTGGCTAGGGCACAAATAAAACTTTTGCTGAGGGGAACTAATTTAGGTGAAACACTTTAGCATTCCACCAAAGCAGGGTCTTACAGTTCAGGGCAATCCAACAGAACTTTGGTTTATTGTAGGGTGGCCAAGAAAACTTTTGCTGAGGGGAATGCAAGCACACTACTGGGGATTCCTATGAAGCAAGGGCAAGAAAGCTAAGTCAAAGATGGTGCCTTTCTACTCCAGTCTTTTTGATAGATGGTAAATTCAATTTTATTTAAGGGGGTAGTTTTCTTAGGGGTGAATAACATGATTTTTGGTTTATTACAGTTCAGGGCCAGGTGGTCATTGTGTCTCCATGATTCAGTTGAGGAGAAGGCCTTTTGAGTTATTTGTAGTAGGTCAGATATGGAGTTGGCAGAGCAGGCAATAATACAATTGTGAGTATTGTATAACAGATTCTTAAGGCAGAGAAGAGTGGAAGTTATTTATGAATATGCTAAATAGGAGTGGTCCAAGTACAGAACCTTGGGAAACTCTAGTGGGGGTGTTCAGAAAAGGAGACATGGAGTTTTCCCATCTGACAGCCTGTTGTCTTTCAGTTAAGTAGCTGGGGAACCAGTTTAGTGTAGGGAGAGAAAGACCAATATTAGAAAGTTGGGTGATAAGTAAAGGGTGAGAAATATTGTTGAATGCTTTGGATAGGTCAAGGAAGATAGTGGAGACAATTTTGCTAGTGTCATCGGCTCTGTTGACTGTATCCATAAAGGAGAGAAAGGCAGTTGTAGTACTATGGCCAGGTCTGAAGCCATGTTATGTGCGTGAAAGTATTTGGTTGTCAAGAAGATAGCGAAGAAGTTGAATATTGATGTATTTTTTTCTAAGATTTTGGAGACAGGAAAGAATTGCAATGAGTCGGAAGTTAGTGATGTCAGTATTATTGCCTCCTTTATGGAGTGGGAGAAAGAAAGCCCTTTTCCAGGGTTTTGGGAACATAGGACTCAAGGATGGATCTATTGAGAAATATGATTATGGGGTATGTGATACTCAGTGGCCATTTTTAGGTATTCTGAGTGTATATCATCAGGGGCATTTGAGCAAGGTTTCAGCTTTTGTAGGAGTCTTTTTATAGTTGACATTAGGATGTGCTTTAGAGTAAAAATAGAAGTGGAGTGGGTATTGGGCATATGCGAATGTAGGGTGTTACTAGTGGGGGGAGTAATTGGGTGTTTTAGATGGGGAAGTGTGAGAAGTGGCATAATTTGTTTGAGAAAATGGTATAATGTTGGCTATGGTGTTGATAAAGAAGTTATTAGAAACAGAGGCTATTTCTTTTGGAGATTTGTTAGGGGGCAGGGGTTATTTTTTTTCCTGGGTTAAGTAGTGAACTAATGGAATTCCAGAATTTATTTGGGTTGTGTTTGTGGTTGGACTGCAGTTTTAGGTAATGTTTGTTTTTGTCTTTGTTGACTAGTTTTTTACCTGGTTATGTAGTTCTTTGAATTTGAGGAGGTCTGAGGTGTTTCTGTCTGCTTGCCATTGTTTCCACATTTTGTCTCTAGTATGGATTAGAGGTCTAGTAGATTTGGATAGCCAGGGGGCATGGTTATTTTTGATTCTCTGTAGATGTAGAGGTGCGAGGCTATTAAGTGTATTCATGAAGGTGCTGTTGAAGTACTCAATTGCTTCATCAAGAGGGAGGATTTTTAATGAGTGCCAATTTGTTGTTTTTAGAATAATGTTGAAGGTTACAGGGTTGAATGAGGTCAGATTCCATGTTTGTTTATACTGATGGTGAATTTGACAGGAGGGGGAAACATGGTTTATATAGGCAGGGAGATGGTCGCTGTGGGTGTTGTGGAGTGTTCTGGCTGAGGATATTTTGCTGGGGTTAGTGACCAGAATCTAGTCTAAAATGGATCTGTTGTTATTGTTTTTGTTAGGTCTGGTTGGGGAGTGAATGATCTGGGTGAAGTTGAAGAGATTAATATTTGAGGCTGTGTTGCTGGAGTTGAGTTCTAGCCAGTTGATATTTACGTCGCCTAGTATGATAGTTTCATTTTTGAAATCGGAAAAAATCAAAGGTTCATAGGTTCATAGATTATAGAGGTGTTTAGTTTTAATTGGTCAGTGGCCATAGTGTGATAGACAACAAAATAATTGCTCAGAGCATTTACGGTATAAAGATGACTGCACTTTCTTTGTTCATGGACACAAGACCTTGACTGCTTGGTCTCCCACTCTCACGTGTGTGTGTGTTCTTTTACAATAAATGAGATCTTTCTACTCTGCTGAACTGTGTTGCATGAATTTATTTTGTGGCTTAACAATTGGTGTCATTTGAGATTTGGATGCCGATTAGTCTGGTATGGCTGCAGCAAAAATTACCTTTTGGGCCTATCACTGACAGTTTTCTGTCTGGTATGTTTATGTTGTCAGTTCGCAGTTATACTCTTTTCATCTTCAGCAGAGTTTGAAACTTTTGCAGTTAAGACTTTTTGTGAAATGAAAAATTATTTTCTGTACAAGTGTGGGTGTTACTGTATGAGACTTGATATTTTTCCATTGCACTGATTTTACAATGGGTGCAAATGTGATGGTACTGAAAGAGGCAGAGCATGGGACTCCAACCAAGCATACATTTCATAAATATGGAAGAGTTATCTGCAATTATTTATAGAGATGGTCTAAACTCACTAAAAATGAGAGTGCACTGCAGATTCCTGAAGGTGGAACTTTTGATAAGGCTATTTTAGAAAATCCTAAAAAGAAACTTTAAACAAAAAGGAAATAAGGTCATGCCTCTTGTTGGTCAGCATTTAATGACTGGTAAGAAGACTCTAAAAACAGGGAAAATGAATCTGTAGTTATAAGTTTAAAACTTAATTCTTCAAAATTAAAAATTCAGCTGCAGACAGCAAATAAAACAGTTAATACATTACAGAGATGTGGTACAGAACTAATGCAGCACTTGAGGACTTTATCTCTTGAAACAGGTGGAAAATTTAAAGACAACACAGCAAGAATCTTCTAACAATGACTGGTCCCCAGCTCCTTCTGCACCCCGTCCCTCCTACACAGACAAACCTGCATCTGAATTTTAAGAAGTAGACAGCTCTCCCTCCCCAAGAACACAGGCAAAAAGTGAACAGTTTGAAGAGCGCCTCTACCACTTCTTGTGTTACTTCTAGCTCCCAAGTAACATCTATTGCATCAACCCATCCTATACATTTTGTTGATAACACTAGCTCACAGTCACAAGAACAGCAAAAAAAGGATGCTGCCTCAGGCTCTGAATAAATACTAATAAGAATAACAAATAAAGGGAAAAAGCTGTGCAGAAGTGCATCTCTGTGAGAAAACATGTGCGTAAGTTAGAAAACGATTTGCTAGAAGCTCTTTTAACAAAATAAATGCCTTAAGGAAATTTGAAAGGTTAACAACTCAATTTCCAATACTTAATGATAAGGAAGAATATAGATGGAACCTACCTCCTAGACAGAGTTCAGAGGATGATTCTGCTTCTAACTCAGTCATTGATAAGGATATTCTTACTGATATTTCACCAGCTGATGCTCAAATTCAACCTCTGAAAGAAGTACCTAATTTTGCAGCAGCAGGGGATGGCAAAGCAGAATCCACTATAATGGTGATTTGCCCATGGCCCGCTGTAGATTTTCAAACTATTATAGATTCTCTTCTTCCAATACCCACACATTCATCCAAATATGTCAAGATTTTAGAAGGGCATGTACAATTGCAAAACCCCATTATTGAAGATTTGCAGGGCAGTTTTGAAAGCATCTATCCCACCAGACATTTTCAAAATGATATGGTAAAAGTTAATTATTGGTAATACTATTCTGCAATACAAAGATGACGTAGCAGCCAGGGAAAATGTATTGAAGGCAACAACTTTGGCACCTAATTGGGGTAAGATTAAAGCCATTGTACAAAAAGAGAATGAATCTATTGATAAGTACTTGCAGCACATGATAGATGTGTTTGAGGCTTTTTCAGGGCATCCAGAACCCACACAAGGTACATCAGTCAGTAGCTGTTAACAGCATTTGTGTAAGGATTATCAACCATACTAGACCAAATGAAAAAAAATCTATTTGAACCGGCCCTATTTGGGTATACATGAAACTTTTAATCAAGCACAGTATGTAGCGGACAATGTAGTTCAGGAAGAAAAGAACAAAAGAAAATAGTAGATGTTTAACTTCAACATTTTGACAGAAATTTGGGGAGAACGAGGCATAAAAGGGAAAACAGGGGAGGCATCGGCAGGTTTAGATTTTTCCAACAGCAAACCTCTGGACAATTTTTTCAAAATTTTTATCATGTTGCTCAGATACAAATTCAACCGTGAGGACCACATATCAACCCTTGTTTCAATTGAAGTCAAAGTGGACACTGGTGTAATGAATTTCCTTTTCCCCATTCAGTGAACCCATCTTTTCTACCGGCATAACAGCCTAATATTCAAACCCTACAGTAAGTGGGAAGACGGCCTTTAACTTGGAGTGCTGCCTGTCAGCTACCAATGTGGCAACAGGATAAATAAGACAGTCTTGAACAGGAGACACAGCTATTTCCCTTGGTACCTATAGACAGGAAGTTCTTTTTGTTAATATTAAAGTGCATAATTCTAATCAACCTTTACTCACAGACACAGGAGCAACCCAGTCCATGATAACTTCATCTGATATGAAAAGCCTTCTTCTTTCTACAAATTCTCTTAGAGGCATAGTGGTCACTGCGGTCCTATTGGATTACGCAGAGACAAAGTCTGTCCTAATATGAATAGGTCGACTATAAGATCAACATGTTCTTATTTTAGGAAATTCCACCCCTCTGAATTTGACAGGTAGAGATCTACTATGTAAGCATTAAAGTGCACTGTGTTTTGCACTCCAGATGTAGCAATTTTGAATGTTCTGAATAAGCCTTCTCCACTGGGTTTGTATTCAACTGATGTTTATTTAGACAAAGATATGGTCTTTGCTGTGCTTATATCAGAACACACCTCCAGTGTGACTAACTTGGGGGATGCAAAGCTGTTCTTGTACAGCTGTGGACTACACATGACAATGAGATGGAACTTACAAAAGATGTACAGCCAGCTAGGTTTAGTTTAAAGCCTTATGAGTTCCTACAGATGGTAGTCCAATAGCCCTTATCAGTAGAGACAGAAAAGGGAATGGAACCTGTTATTTCAGTACTGCTTCACCAAAGAATAATAGTTCTCAATAGAAGCTTTCAATATGCCTATTTCACCAGTTAAGAAACCAGACAAGGACACCTATAGATTTGTACAAGATTTAAGAGAAGTAAATGCAATAGCAGTGTCAACTTTGTCTGTACTGCCTAACCCAGCTGCCTTACTAAGCTCAATTCTTCCAGCAGTCAGCACCTTTTTGGTGATTGATATTTCCTCTGCTTTCTTTCCTGTCTGTATTCACCCAGACATTCAGTACTTATTTGCTTTTACTTACGGATGGTAGCAGTATGCATGGACAAGGTTATGTCAAGAGTATGTAGAATCACCTACCCTTTTTTAAAAGAAATGATCAAACAACTAGATAGAATTTAATTTCCCTATGGGTCCACCATAACACTATTTGTGGATAATTTGATTTTAGCTTCTGATGTCTTTTCTAGCTGTCAACAGTATACTATTTTCCTTTTGACTAAATTAGTAGAATTGGAGTTTAAGCTACAAAACACAAAATTGCAGCTGTTGCAACCACAAGTCCAGTATTTATGACATCTTATTTCAGAAAGATCTCAAAAAATGTTATCCTCATGTATTACTGCAGTCCACGTTGCACCATGCCCCTACAATTCTGAAAAAGTTAAGAGCTTTTCTGGGACTAACAAGTTACAGTCATCAGTGGGTTTTGAATTATGCAGAAGTGATAAAGCCTCTGTTAGAGTTACTTAAAAAGGATACCTCTGAGCCCTTTAACTGGCAAGAGTAGCATGAATAAGCTTTCATTTAACTAAAAACTGCTTTTAAACCCTTCTGATCTTGGGCTGCTCATCTATTCAAAGAAATGTTTCTTATTCTGCTGTGAAAGAAATAAAGTAACATTAGGATTGTTTGTACAATGAAGCAATGATGGTTTTAGATCTGTTGTTTATTTCTGGACAAATCTCAGTCCTGCAGCCTTCTCCACTGCCTTAGGGTAATAGTGACAATAGTACACATAGTAGAAATGGTGGCAGTACTAACTCTCTGACACGAGACTTTTGTGGCAGTTCCACATTCTGTGAAGATATTTTTGTTGAAAACTAAAATGCACTATTTGTCATCCTCTAGACTGACTAAGTATGAATTGTCATTACTTAATATTACTTCTTTGCAGATCATCATGTACCGCCATTTGTTATTATGTACAGCAAACAAAGGAGAGCCTCACGACTGGATATTTATTGTTAATCAACATCTTCCTTCTAGAAGATATTTGAAGGATATTCCATAACCAAATTGTGAGTTTCATTTATTTGGCAATGGATCTTGCAATAGAAGAGAGTTTTAATGGCAACATTTTCTGTTTGCACAGCAAATCATGTAATAATAACTTGTTAATTGAATGAAAATGCTGAAATAGCTGAAATCATATCCATTACTGAAGCACGTAAATTAGTGAAAGATAACTAGTTGCTATTTTCACAGATTCATGTTATGCATGTGGGGTAGTTCATGATTTTGAGACACTTTGGAGGGAGAGAGATTATATGACATCAGCAGGATTAAAAATTCTGTTTTTGTTCATGAACTTTTAAATGCACTTTTATTACCTGAGGAAATAGCTGTGGTCAAATGAGCAGGCTATAAGATGGATGATTCCTATATTTCAAAGGGAAATGCATTTGCTGATATTGTCCTCTTCAGGCTTCCTTTTTATATCCATTTAAAGTTACTAATGTAAAACCACAAACCAGTGACCACCAAAAAACTGTTTATTGCTCCTGACGTCTCAGCTACAAGTCTTCAAGGAAGACTACAAGCCTTCAAGGAAGATCTTCCTTGAAGGCTTGTAGCCGAGACGTCAGGAGCAATAAACGTTTTTTTGGCGGTCACTGGTTTGTGGTTTTTCATCTTTTCATTGTACTTTTGTGGTTTTAGTTTAAAGTTACTAATGTATCTGTTTCTTTTTCTTTTTTTTTTTTTTAACAGGAAGCATTGTCTTCTCAAAATTAAGCTCATGACTCTAAAAAGGTAAGGTGGATTCCTGACAGCTGTAGCTGCTCCCCAGACTCATTATGGTGCCAACCAGATGGAAGGCTAGTAGCCCCATGTTGTTTTCTAGTCACACTGGTACAGGCTTATCTTTTGCCCTGCTTCTGGGGAAAATACATTAACATGACAAGTTTTGACTGATTTGTATACCATTACATCTCTGAATTCATTCAACATTTTTCAAATATTTGTACAGTTTGTGCTAAATATAACGTGTTAAAGAGTGCTACTGATCCCACACCACACAGACCTTAAAAAAGGTCATGGTGAATCTTTTGTTGTGTACAGTGGGATTTTATTGAATTCCTGCAGTATCAGAAGTTCAAGTATGTTCTTGTAATCGTGTATGTTTTTTCCAGATGTGCTGAAGCTTATCCCTGTGCTAGAAATGATGTGACTACTGTTGCCCAAAACTCTATTCAGTCAGATACTAGAATTCTGGAGCCCACTTTACAAGTCAGTTAATACAGCAACTGTGTTAAATCATGAAAGTAAACATACAATATCATTGATTACACAGACATCCAGTCTCCAGGAATTGTTGAGAGAATGAATTAGGCTTAAAAAACTAGAATTGCAAAGTTGTGTGTGGAGACTGGCCTTAAGAGGTGAGACACTTTGCCTCTAGTATAGATTAGCATTCATTGTACTGTTAATACTCCTAGAAAGTACTGTTCCCATGAATTCCTTATGTGGTGACCCATTGTGGATGCCAGCTGCACTATTGACCAGTAATTTGGAGGTACAGGATGTAGATGAATCCAGTTTTCTTTACTGCAAGTCTCTCATTTCTTTTCTGCAATATATTCATCTGCAGGTCATTGCAGATCAACAGCATCTTGACCCTTCCTCCTGCCATGACATTGCACCGGGTGATTAGTTATATATCCACTCCTTCTCCAGACACCATGCCCTCCAGGGTAAATGGAAGGTACCCTTCCTGGTTCTTCTTATGACAGCAACTGCCATTTGATGTGCAGGATCAACCAACTGGATTTGTGTTTCTCATAAAGAAAATACCCCTCCTAGTGAGGAATATCAAGGAAACATCGACAACGTCATTCCATCTATTCTCAATGAAGAACCTATTTCATCCCACATCAGAAAAAAAAAACAGGGAAGACAAAGTGGTTAGAAATGATTTTGACGATACTGCATGCTGTGCAGACACCAGTTCAGAGATCAGAAAATGAGTTAGGTGACCAAGCGGAGCTCATAAGACTAACACCTGCTCAGGATCCAGTATGGAATTTGTTCCGAAATTGACAATGAAGTATAAAAAGAAAGTGAATCACCCTGCTTGTAGTTCACTGGAAACACTCTCCAGCCCCACCCTTCTTGATATGCATACAGACTCATCATTGGAACAGATATACTGGTATTCATCATTCTTTTATAACATTTTCTTCTCTCATCAGAAGCCATTAAAACTGTAATAAACAATTTTCTATTAGAAATAAACATTTTGCTAAAACCGAACAAAGATCACAAGACTGGCATCCTAAGATTAATACTTTCTCTGGCACACTGTATGCTTATGTCAAGACAAAAAATGCTAGTAACTGTTGGGTGTGCACATATATCAATGGCACATGATGGGTAATGCTTTATTACCACTGCCAGCAAGAACAACAGAGTAAAGAGCAGTGTTTGGGACAATTTTTTGTGACAAAAATAAAATTGGGAAAAATAACTATTGGCATGATGTTACCCAGTTTTTCCAGACTTATTCCTTTTCAGTTAACAGTAACTGTAAAGGGACATGCTTGCTATTCTAAAAAACTGAACACTCCCTGTTGGATGGAGTGAGTGCTATATTACTCAATGTATGATACGAGTGGGAAGCAGGACATGGCCATGTTGCTTGAGTTTTATTACATCTGTAGGGATCAAGCTTACCCTGGTTGCAAGCACACTGGTCAGGATGTTGCTACACTGGCCTTGTTATTCCAGCTGTCTGGCATATAATAACTTTTCTCAGTGGGACAATTTGCAGTGCTCATCAGAACAGAGACACACAGGGCATTAAACATCTGGTTGGAAAGATAGATGCTTAATGGATTGATGCTTTAGAACAGACTGCATTCAATGCACTATCCCATTTGCACTGGGTGATGATGTTATTTGTGGGGCGGGTATTTTACCTGCTTATGAGACAGCAAAGTCTATTTGGGAATTGAGAAAATTGTCTACATTGTTAGAGGTATTGCGTAATGCAACTTTTTTAACATCTTTATTAAATTATCACTTAAGACATAGCCAAACTTACATTAACATAAAAGAAAACTGTATTAACATGTTTCCAGTTGCATACATTATACATCACATATGTTACTTTCAATAACTATCATCAGTCCAGTTCCTGCCTTCCTTTAAACCTCTCTCCTCCTGAATATTATTTATTTATTATTTATTTATTTATTTCAGTTTTATGACTGGGGATGTCCACTGGGCTTAAAAAGAGCCCATTTTCAGTGAAGGCCCGGAGAGAAAAGTTCCAGTAACACTGACAAACATTAGCATATACACATACAAAGCAAAGAAGTCATACAGCTTTATGCAGCATTCTACAGTAAAAAAATTTCTACATTCTATAATAATAAAAACTAGCAACTGTGCAGTCTGAGAGTCATTAACAGCGAAGTACAACTGAAATTTTACATTCCACAATAATAGTAATAAAAATCTAGCAACAGAACAGTCTAAGCTTTGCCTGTATTTTTCCCCACAATTTCCATTTATTTCTATGTAACTTGCTCTTTCCCTTTTCTAAAGTTCCCACTTTCAGTTCTTTTATCTCTGTTACAATACTCAATACTTCAAATACAGTTGGTTTAGACTTTTATTTACATTTTCTAGTACGTGCTTTTTTGACATCCACCAGAATTAAACTGAACAAGGCCTCAGTATGTCAAGGCAATTCAGATCCTTTGTCCAAACTTAAAAAAATAATTTCCTTAGCTACACCCATTTGCTCACCCAATATTTCTGACAAAGTACTCTGTAAGGAATTTTTAAAATGTGCCAACACATTATGCTCCCAAAATATATGCTCCAATTACCTCTTTCTTTCCCATTCCACCTCCAACATTTGATATCTATCTGAGAAAAAATATTTGAGGTCTGCATGTGATATAAAAAATAGCTATGCAAACCCTTCCCAGGAAAAATCCTAAACCTTCTGCAGTATATTGCTTACTTGGGTGTCATACATTTGTTTCCATATAAATTGCTTATACAATCTCTCTTCCCAATTTTTGCAACCCCCCCCCGACTTATTCTTATACTTACTGTGCAGTATCTTATATTCCCTAATAATTATGCATTTTTAACAGCAGCATCTGTACTAGATTCAAATAAACTCTCTACCAGAGCAGGATTCCTCTACCCTTTCTTTTTCCCTATACTCTGATATCAATCCCTGGTTGGGAAGGCAGTTTCCAGCCTGCAGTCCAAATGTCTTCTTGGCCTCATCCCATTCTATTACCTTTCCCTCTTCATTTATGTGTTTCCAATACCCTGGTTCCTTTGCTAGTTTTCTCCAGCAAATTCAAGCCACCTCTTGCCTATTCTGTGTACTTTTACTTGCAGTCAACCCTATTGACAAAATCTCCTTTCTCCGTTCTTGTGTTGCCCTAGTTCTTAGAATACCTTCTGCTACTTTATGAATATAATATTCTGTATAGCTATTATTCTCCTTAAGGATCTGCAATCCAAAATCCCACTCTCTCCTTATTTCCTGAATCCCCCCTGCTTCATCATCATCATCATCATCATTATTGCTTTCCACTTTGAATTATTCTGCTTGTGTTATGCATATGAGTCTTAATTGTGTAGCTCTAAAATATCCCTTCAAATCAGGTTATCCTAAATCACCTTGCTCTACTGGAAGGATCAACTTAGTCCACTTAACTCTTGCCCTTTTTCCAGATAAAGTCCTTCAACTCTTTATTAAATATTGTCCACAACTTATCTTCTGGTTGATAAAAATATACCTGATCTGTATGTAAAAACTAAAGGGACTGAATACATTTTCACTGCTTGCACTTTAATATCCATATCCATAAACAAGAGCTTCCAGTTTCTCAGTTTTTGTATTATCTTTTGATTAGTCTCTTCCCACATATCCTTAGCTGCCATAACAGAAGCCTTTTTAACCCATACTCCTAAATACTTCATCTTATCGTGCCCCCATAAATATGGGTACTGCTGAACCAATTCATGTGTGCGCACATAATTTGTGGCTATAGCCTTTGTTTTATCTTCATTAATTTTATATCCTGAAAAGACTTGAAACTGTCTCAGAATTTTCCACAACCCTGAGATGTCCTTTTCTGGATTTATCAGGTACAAAATAATATCATCTGCAAATAAAACCCACTTTCCCTGTTTGACATTCCAATTATATCTTTGAATTTCTGAGTCCCTTGTTTTCTTTGCCAATGGCTCTAAATATAAAGGGGAAAGAGGAAATCCCTGCCTGGTTCCTCTGTTCAGACACAACTTTAATTTTTGCCCCCGATCCTCATATTTCCTGATAATTAACCTTATCATTGTATTAGTGAATGCAAAGGCTTCCATTGTCCTAATCACTAAATTCCAGCCTACTCTGTTGAATGCTTTCTCTGTTTTAAGACACACCAACAACAGTTGTATTTTCATACTTTCATCTTCCTTCTGGATCATCATTGTTTTTTTATATTCATGGTTTAGAATTGAAATGGGTCTATATGAAGCCAGGTCTGACAGGTCTTTACTGTCTTTAGGTATGACAGCCACCACAACTTTATTCCAAGGTATTGGTGCTTCCCCTCTTTTTAAAAATACTGTTAAACAAAACCTTCCAGATTTTTATCACTGTCTTCCCTCCTAACTTCCAAACTGCCACAGGAATACCATGTGCTCCTGGAGATTTTCCTGCAGATTACTTACACATTACTGCTTTTATCTCACTCTTATCTTAACTGTTAAGTGATGAGCCTCATCTACCTTTAACTTTTGCATAATTAAGTTTTCCATTAATATTTCTATTTTTGCTCTATCTTAATTTCCACGTTTCTCCACTTTTTACAAATTTTCATAACATTTGCAAAATATTTCTAATACTTTTACAGGAGCTCAGGTTATTTTTCTTGCTATAGGTTGCCTAAGTTTGGCGACAACCCTTTCCACTTTCTGTAGCTGTTATTGTCCTAAAACTTTTTGTGCTCTGGAGTCATTATCAAAAAATAGTTGCTTATCAACAATCTTTCTAAACTAATTCAAATTATCCAGATACTCCCTTATTTTCTCTTTAGCACTCTACAGTTGCACCTCGTATTGTTCTGTGAGATTCTCCTTATTCTGCAATACTTTAACCTTTGTCTGCACTTCTAAATAATTTGTATTACTATATATTTTTCTTTTTTATTTATTCCCTATTTTTAAAATCTGTTTTTTCAGTTTATCTCACTATCTATAAATTCTGAAGAAATTTCTATCTTTCTTAATAATTTACACTACCCATTGCTTAAATTCCTCTCTTTTTAATGTGTAGGTGGGCAATCAGTAGTGTTTCATTTTACTTCATTACCCTGCATTTTTATCTTAGTTTTTATTAATGCATGATCTGAAATAGTGACTGGAAGTGTGTCGAAAATTTCAGTTAAATGCACTTGTGCCTGTAAAATATGATGTCTGTCTTGTCTAGCCTAGTCATTATACCTTGGAGAATAATATGTAAATTCTCTCTGAGTTTCTACTACTGAATTCATGTCTCTCAAACCAAATATTTTCATAAATTTCTTAAGAAATATATCCTCTTTTATTATATTTTCATTTCTAGGTCCCCCAGATAAATCCTCACTGTTGCAAATCAAGTTCCAGTCCACCCCTCTAAGTAATATTTCCTGCTGAAAGCCGATTATTTCTACCAAAAGTGCATTAAGCTCCATAATAGCAGTTTTAGGTGGAATATAACTATATGCCAATGTTATTGTCCCTGTTTGCCAATAGCCCCTAAGTACCACAAATCTATAATTGTTATCTTTTTTCCCTCTTCCATCATTACTGGAGCTCCTCTGGCAGTAAGTATTACTCCCCACTTCCTTTGACCCTGATATTTTACTAAATATCCATCCTGAAATCCTTCTATATCAAATTCACATGCTCATTTCTTTCCAAATGTGTCTCCTGCAGCATTACTATTTGCACTCTCTATTTCTTAATATAATTCAGTACTCTTTCCTTTTTGTGTATACCTGTAAGGCTATTTACATTTGAGTAATGCATCTTTTGAATCAGTAAATCTGGTTACTATTGCAATCACTGCTATCAGTGCAATGCATAGTATAGTGCTGCAGAACAGAATGGCACTTGATTTCAACCTTGCTTCTGGTGTCAGGGGGTATGTGTGCTCCCACCCAGACAGAGTGCTGCTCATTTATACCAGACAATGAACAATGCCATTCATAGTCATTTCGAAATTGTTCAGAACATTTTATAGTTGTTGCATGCTGAAGAAACTGACTGCTGTCAGGGGGCATGGTTGACAAATTTGTTTTCAGGGTGTGGAGGAAATCGTTTGAAATGTTTTATGCTCATTTCTATTCTTGTGATTCTTTTATGAATAATCCTATTTGTGTATAGAGTCTGTCATCTAAAACTAGTATTAAATTGCAAAATATGCTCATTAAAAATGAAACTGAAAAAGTTCCACTGACCACCGTTCTAGAAAATCATGATGAAAAGGAAAATAGTGAGGAAAGTGTGTTAGAAAGTTTTGGATAAATTTATGATCATGTATTCAAGATGGAAAATGAGACCAACACTTATTCAAATTGTTTCTTCATTCCATCCAGAATCAGGCATGTATTTATTCACATAATACTATTTTTGCTAAGCATTGTGCATGTGAAGGACAGAAGGAAACGGCACTTGAAGGATGTTAACTGCATGAGAAAAATATCTACCCATCTGGAAAACTGTTATTAATGTCTGGTCATTAAACATTATCGGACTTGTTTTAGAATGGATTCTGGCAACATACCCATGTCTTTGTTTTTTCCACTGTCTTGGCATTTCCTAGTGCCAGCGTGAAGAAATGGAACTTATGCCTAATAAGGAAAACTGTAGATAAGGTGTCTGCAGATTCTCAGTAAGCAAAACAACATAGAGGTGTTTAGTTTTAATTGGTCAGTGACTACAGTCTGATAGAAAACAAAATGTTTGCTCAAAATGTTTACAGTAAGAAGATGAGTGCAGTTTCTTTGATTGGGATGACATATATATATATATATGTGTGTGTGTGTGTGTGTGTGTGTGTGTGTGTGTGTGTGTGTGTGTGTGTGTATATATATATATATATATATATATATATATATATAGGTGGTCATTGGGGGTACAGGGACCCCTGCAAAAGCACTTAAAGTTAATTTTTTTGCTCTTCTTTGTTTTGGGCATTATTTTCCATTATTTTCAGTGCTCAGGATTGTGCAGTTCAGCAGTTCCTAGTAGAACTGTTATTCTTTCCCTCTAACCACTTTCTCTAATTCGTTTTACTTTCTTCTGACTCTCACTCAGCTCATCAGTCCTGTCTGCATTATCATTATCTGCATACTGGGGCAATGCGGCAACTGCCTCATGTACACAGACAATCCTCTCCTCCTACCACCCAACACTACAACCTGCGAGAGATGCACTTACATAGCCAAACTGGAAGCAAAGCTCTCTCCGGGACAAGACTGTGCTAGACAGTCAAGAGGAGAAGGCTAACACCTGGCATTACACCTCTAGCAACTCATAGCCCTTCAAAACCCACACCATCAACTCCCACACATAGCACCACTAAACCCACATATGCGGAGGCCCTTAACATTAACCTGCCCAAGCAACAAGGACCTCCGAAGCTGAAATGCAAACAAACACCAGCCACAACCAAAGTGACACATAGCTCACAACACCAGTGGGCCACCCAACAACAGCCCCTAAGGCAAGACAATGTACCCAACACTTTAGTCATAGGTGACTCTATAGTCAGGCACACTGATGTCCCACTCACCAGGCTGAACAAGGAGAAAATTACAGTCAGCTGCCTGTCGGGTGCCAGGATCTGCCACATAATGCATGCACTCAAGTCACTCCACAACAAGTACAAATACGACTCTGTCATTGTCCATGCTGGAGTAAATGACTTGAGACATACCTCCCTGGACTACATGAAAAGAGACATGGAAGAGCTCTTGGATCATGTGACCCAGGCAGGTATGACCCTAGCCCTGAGTAGCATCCTGCCTTTGCCCAGAATGATACCACAGTATAAGGACAAAATTATTGACTTCAACAATTGGCTAAGCTTCTGGTGTCATTCAAAGGGGATCCAGTATTTGTCTGCCTGGGAAGACATGATCGACAAACCACAATGCTTTGCCAGAGATGGTCTGCACCTGTCACCCTGGGATTCAGGTTACTGGCTAAAGCTCTTGCCACCCCTATAGTGCCTTTTTTAGGCAAGGTTCAAAGGATAAAACCACCACCGTAACAGATACAAGCATGCAAAATCTGAAGGTAATGCTACTCAATGCTAGAAGTCTAAACCTCAAAATGCACTCTCTCTCTCGAGGCACTCCTAAAAATGGAGAACATCGATATCTGTGCAGTGACTGAGACCTGGTTCAAGGCTCCAAAGAGCACCCTTGCAATACCAGGCTACAATTCTTACCACACTTTTCGGCCACAAAACCAAGACCGAAACACTAAAGGTGGAGGAGTGTCCATATTCACCAAGGATATTCACACTTCCAGGCTAGTTGCCCAACACAATGCATCTGAAATTCTCCAGGTGCAACTAACACTAGGTAAGACTGAAATCCAAATTGTAGCTTGTTACAGATCCCCCACCATACCCCAAGATTCTCAGTACACCTTCCTAAACATACTGGAAAATATTAAGATACAACCAAACACCCTAATACTAGGCGATTTCAACTACCCTGCCATTAATTGGGAAAACTACTCAGGTACCAACTCCTTTTCCCAACGGTTCTTGGAATTCATAAATTTCAATGCCCTGGATCAACTAATCCATTGTCCCACCAGGGGCTCCAATATCCTAGACCTGGTCATTACCAACATGGGAGATAGATGCTCCACACCAGTGGTCACCCCCTCATTAGTCAGGTCTGACCATAAGCAAATCACCCTTGACATCCACATCCCACTCCCACCCCCCAGTAAGGAAACCTTGAAAAACTTCTCCAAAGCCAACTTCATGCTACTGAAGTCAGAAGTGACAAACTTCACAACACCCGCGCAGACAGGATCTGGAAGTTCGACTGCAGAATCCTACACTAAGGCACTGTACGAGCACATCCACTCATGCATGAATCGTGCCATCCCAAATAGAACCAAGATGCTCTTCTCCAAAAAAAGGAAGCCAATCTGGTGGTCCCCTGCTATAAACAAACTATACAACAGAAGGAAGAAACTGTTGCAGAAAAGAGGAAAATCCCAGGATGCAAAAAGCTCCCTCACCAGCCTCAGTAAGAAGCTGAGATCCCTCATAAAATCCTCAAAAGCTAGTTACGAAAATAAAATTGCCAAAGATTCCAAAGACAACCACAAGGCATTCTATAGTTATGTCAAGAATCTAAATGGCAATGCTCAGATCTGCACTGAACTACAACAGAATGGCATTAAATATACTGATCCCAAGGATATTGCCAGTATCCTGGCAGATCGATTTAGTGCCAACTTCACCCCTCTCACCCCCTAAAGGGCCCATCTCAATACCAAAAGATTGCCAAATTCCGATAATCACAGCCACACAGGTAGAAACAGCACTCTCCAAAGCTAAGAATACAGCATCCATGGGACCAGATGACATCCCAGGCTGTGTAATACATGAACTACAAAATGAACTGGCACCCCACCTAAGTGTCATGTTTAATCATAGCCTCACCTCAGGCTTCGTGCCCACTGAGTGGCGCACAGCTACAGTTATCCCGCTCCACAAGGGAGGATCCACCTTGGATCCTGGGAACTAACGTCCCATCAGTCTGACAAGCCTAATCTGCAAGGGCATGGAACGCATTATCATGGAACTTATAAACAAAGACAGTGGCAACCTCCAGACACTGGACCCCACCCAGTTTGGGTTTGTGAAGGGCCGATCTTGTCTCCTGAATCTGATTGACTTCTTCAAATCAATCTCCAGAGCTGTGGACGAGGATAAGGAGGTCCACGCAGCCTATCTGGACCTCGCCAAGGCCTTCAACCCCATCCCCCACTCTGGAATCATAGATAAACTTACTAAGCTGGGCATAAATCCCTACGTCACTCGATGGGTTGCCAACTGGCTTACTGACAGAACCCAGACTGTAAAAGTAGCCGACTCCAAATCTAGCTCCAGACAAATGACAAGCGGAGTACCTTAGGGTCCAGTCCTGGGACCACTCTTGTTTGGCATCTACATCTCTGAAGTACAAGCCAACATTAAGAGACTCTGGCTAGCAAAGTTTGCAGATGACTGCAAACTGGGAGCCATTATTGAATCCCCAAATGATGTGGATATTCTACAAAAGGGCCTTACAGAAACAGATGCCTGGTGCCAGAGCCATGGGCTCAAGCTTAATGCCAAGAAATGTATAGTCATCCCCTTTGGAAAAATCATGTACCCATGAACTACCACATAGGTGGCAGGACACTAAACATCGAAAGTGTGATGAGAGACTTAGGGACACAAGTGGACAGTGGTCTCACTTTCGATAACTACATCGCCACAACAGTCAGGAAATCCTTCTACGTGGCACACCTCATCACTAAGGGCTTTTCATCCAGAAAAAAGGAGGTCATTGTCCCACTGTACTCATCCCTCATTAGACCCATTATAGAATATAACGCCCCATTTGGTATGTACCTCACAAGACATCTGCAACAGCTGGAAAGGCCACAGAAATACCTCACTAAAAGAATCACAGACCTAAAGCAGATGCCATATGCTGACCGTCTAAAAAAACTCCAGCTATACTCTGTCACATATCGTCTACTCAGAGGCAATCTCTGCTTAACATACAAGGCCATGTCAAACCCTAAGCTGTTGGACATGCTCCACTTAAAGAAATCCCAGTCCCTCAGAGCCACACGCTCCAGGGATCTAAACCTTATCATCACAATGAACAAATCATGCTGGAGGGATAGGTTCCTGACCCAGAAACTCCCCATACTCTGGAATAGACTGCCCATACATGTCAAGCAGAGCACCTCATTGGCCCTCTTCAAAAGGAACCTTGATGATTGGATGAGAGATAGCAAAATTCACCCCGGGGATCATGTCAGTTGCCCTGCTAGACAGGGGCTCAGAGAAGTAAATATTGTGGGAAAAAATTTCCAGGGAATTGTTATGGCTAGGCTTGCATAGGCCTTAGGGCCGATAGCCTAGTACCAACCTATGAACCTATGAACCATTGGTATAATCTTATACTCTACATTCAGCATCACTAAATGCTGCAAATGACATTTTCTTTCTGTCTCACATTTTTTTCTTTTACACGATTATTCCTTTTGTTATATGCTTTACCACTCTGTTCAAGTAATCATTCATCCAAAATGTCTCTGTTAATCTCGAAGTGTTCTTTCTTTAAAACTAATACCCATACAGTGTACCATCTATGCCTGCCCTGTTGTCTGCATTAACTTGATTAAGTACCTTCTCTCCTTTTTATGTACTTACTTTTAATTATATCCTTAACCTTCTCCTTACTTGCCATCTTTCCAAACGTTAACGTTCAGTAATTCTATGCCTCCCTCATCAAAATCTCTTTATCCATAACTACACCTTTTTCCACACATAAGTCATGTTAACCACAGAACTAATGGAGAGAGTAGGAGAATTTCCCCATTGTCCTAGCCAAATTTCACAGTTACTATAAATATCTCTTCAGTTTCCTCAGATAGGGCCAGATTCATAAACACCTCCACTTAGTGTACACTATCTGTATTCGACAACATCCCTACCAAATTGTTTATGCTTTCTAGTCACTCAGAAAGATTATACTATGTGCACATGTAGACTACACTTTGTGGCAACCTTTATGAATCCCCCTTGACATTTACGACTGCTAAAAAGTCAGTAGGAAAGCTAAAATTATGAGGAAGAAGGTGTGATTTATACTTGTATTGTCTGTTTAGTCAGAATGGTGTACACTTAGTGTATATTTAGTGTAGGCATTAATGAATCCCAGAGAATGGCCTAGTGGTCTTAACCCAAGTCAACAAATAATAAACTACAAACAAATTAATAAATAAACACCTTTTGAGGTAAGCATATCTGCTGACACCTTAGACATTTGCTTATGTAAAATTTCTAAAATCTGTGGTAAATACAGACTTATTGAATTTTGTGATGCAAATGGACACCCTTTAATTAGGCAGAAATTTACTACCTCAAACCTGTTTGGTAAACAGGTAGGACCACTAGATACACAGTTCATTTTCAGGGGCAAAGTCTGATTAAGTAAGTTGCTGAAGGTCACACACTAGACAAATGAGGGCTGAGGGAATCAAACCCTGTACCACATAAACTCCAGCTCACAATCTTAACCTCTGCAACAACTGCCATACTGAATGCTTTAGAAACCTGCTTACACTAAATGTCAGAGAATCAGTAAAAGAAAGCAGTAGAAGATGAGAATTTAGTATACCGCTTGCACCGCAAGAACATACCTATGATATTTTGTCATGTGCAAAGTATGCACTGTATATAATATTGAACATTATGCTACTGACACAGTACAACACATCTTTCCATATATGGGCCAGCATTTTTCTATCTTTAGCATTTTACTTTATTTGTGCAGGATAGCATTTTCTCATTTAGTTAGCAGTTACTAGGCATGGAGACTGGGAGACCACTAAGGAGCCTAATTCAATTTCTCATCTGTCTCAGAGCAATGTCTAGTTAAATGATTTGCCCAGAGTTACTCTGTAAGCAAATGGAGGGGAATTCAAACCCCTAAACTATAAGAAGTATCTCAACACCTTATGGCTTTAATCCTCTTTACTAACTGCCAGTCTATACAGCTGACATATCTATCATTAATCTTCAGATTTTATTTCTAGGGTATGCATAGATGTGAACTTGGCTTGTCATCGCATTGTATATGGTCCAACGTTTGGTACTGAAATACAACCAGACAACCCTACACCAAACTTGGCAGACTTTTTCATGGTTAACTGTATGGAATAAGGGATTTCTAAACTTTAGTAAACCAACTAATATAAACTATTTCACAGGTGAATAGGCAATGGTATAGATAGTTATTACATGAGTATTAAATTGCATTAATATTTTCCAAAGCCCAACTATAATGGCACTTAATCACTAATTGCAGAATGAAAACCTGTAATCACCCCTTGCTAGGGAAATGATTTACTGCCTCTAAAATATGGAAATATTAAGCATCTCACTGCTGTTTATCTAGTTTCCATTGATGGTGATAATTCTGCACTCTTTGAGTTTTGAAATACAAATTTTAAACAAAACAACTGCGGATAAGCCATCAGGCTGATGTTTTTTGTTGTTTTTTTTTTTTTGAGTTTCTAGCTCAGCAACATCTTGTTTTGCCATGAAGTAAGCACAGAACAGCTCACCTGCATAACCCTGAATATTTAAAATTCTGTTCCATTCAACACAGTAACTTGAAATATTTATGGCAATTGTGCATGGAAGACATTGGGCAGGATTCACGAAGCCTCCGTGTAAGAGTTACAAGTCTTACACAGAGGCTGCAGTTAAACGGTGTGACGTCAGCATGCCATGCATATGCATGAGGGCATGCTGAATCACACCTAAGGCTAACACGGTCTGTGTAAGACAGTAGGGGGCGTGTCCGTAGGGCGAGCCCTGCAAACGGACATGCCCCCAGAAGAGTAAAAGTCCCGAAAGTAAACCCCCACGACAGAGTCCGTGTAAATGTGAATAAACACAACACAACACATGCCCCCACAGACTATGAACATAAAATGTATAAATGAACATCTTATATTTTTTTTATAAGTTGTAAAGATGTTTGCCCGTGAGTGCGCTCGTTTGCGCGGGCGTGCACGGCGCTCAGCCACAGTTAGCAGTCAGTGGAAAAGCATATAAGAACTAAATATGCAAAGTAAGCCAAAAAGCAATAGCATAGAGGTAAAGACGTTGGCTGAAGAGGAGGCAGTCATGGTTCGAGCCCCCACAACATCAGTTTTTATTTTTAGTGAAATAAGCATGAAACAATTCCCTGACATATATGTACATATATAAAATTATATTTTATGTAAAATGTAATGAAATGGGCCATGTATTTTGAAGAAATGTGAGATAATAAAAAAAAAAAAATGTCACATGTGCCTATAGCTGAGCCACAGTCTAACAAGTTGAGGATATCTGCCTATAGGTGAGCAGTGTTTTAACAGGTGTAAAATGAGTGCCCGTAGGTGAGCAGTGGTTTAACAGGTGTAAAATGAGTGCCCGTAGGTGAGCAGTGGTTTAACAGGTGTAAAATGAGTGCCCGTAGGTGAGCAGTGGTTTAACAGGTGTAAAATGAGTGCCTAGGGTTGAGCAGCATTTTAACATGCTCAAACCGTGTGCCCGTAGCTGAGCTGAGCGTAATATGCATGCTGACAGCCAAACGACGTGTAAGCCAGCGTAACCCATTTGCGCGGAGCTGCGCACTGCGCCAACAAGCTAACCGGCGGGCAACGTTGAGCAAGCTGTATCAAAACTGCCTTTACACAGACACACCTCCTAGCCTGTGTAGACAGTCATAAAATATAAAAAGCAATGGCCAGGCTCGAACCCAAAATACCATGCACCATAGTCAAAGTACTGAACCACTAAGCCATGACAGTTGCACTTAGAAATGCAGTAATAGCATATATATAGGAATGAATAGAAAGAGGAGCATGAGAAAGCAGGTTTTGTGAAGCTGATACAATTCCAAAATGGCCAATCACAGATAAGTGCGGGAAAAATGGCATATATAAGCCCCATAGGCAGGAATACACAGCATAACCGATTGTGGAACCGACTTGCAGCCAGGATGGCAGGTGTAGGAGAGGGTAGTTGCTTCCGAGCACAGAGGTGGGGCATTGAGGAGTCCAAATATATGGTTTGGCTCCTCGTCCATGATCATTAGGCCCAACTCATGCAGGGCCAGGTCCTGTGGGGAGCATATAGGGCTGAGGTGTGGGACCGGTTGGCACATGATCTCACCAGTGCCACAGAAATACCAAGGACTGGTGAACAGGTCCGTCACCACCATGCAGACTTGAAGAGATGGAAGCAGGACCAACTGAACCACTGGATCCAGGAGGCCCGGCAAATGCCCAACGCCCCACTACTGAGTAAGTTACATGTAATTATTTATGTAAGAAATTAACCTAGCTGATATTATGGAGATGTGTATTCCAATATTACTTCATTTATATTACAGCTGCAGGTGTCCGTTCCATGAACCATCGAGCCTATGCCGATAGGCTGGTGCGGTTGCACCACCAGGCAGATCAATAATTCTCTCCCTGTAACTGTAAAAAAATATATAAGTATGACAGTTTGCAAAAGAGTGCAGTGTAGTCACTTATTAATAAAATGTGCAAGTAACAGTGTAAGAGAGTTTCCAAGTATTGCTTGATTACAAAAGTGTGATGCAGCTTGTAATCCAAAAATAAAAATGAAACAAGTCTGAAATAAAGATGTCCCACCTGTAATATAATAGTACATAACCTGCAGCAGGCTGAAAAGTACAGCTACAGAAGCTGAGTGAAACACATGTGTGAAATATATCCCTGTTTAAATTCTGAAACATGACATAAGTGAGACTGTTGGAAAGGATTGTTATAACTAAAAGTAAAACATGTCAATAAAGCCTAGAATTAAGTACCATCCTGAATTGTAAAAATAAAACAAGTGAGAGAGTGTGAGAAAGAGGTATGAATCCACCAATAAAGTAGTAATAACTCCTGAATAAAGTATACTGCAGTCAGTACAGAATGAAATGAATGTGACAGGCAGAACCAAACAGCAACATGTGTTGAAAAAGTACTGAAGCTGGAATGTGTGTCCCAAAATCTGGATATGTTGCTCTCAGTTTGCAATATGCAGATAGTATGGTTGTATGAAATACCAAACATCCACAGTTGTCTAGAGCCATATAAAGCAAATGTAACAGGATGATGTAGCTGAACAGAGCCAGATATGAATGTGTATGAATAAATATGAAATGTATATTGATGTAGCAGTAACATTCCTATCACCAACCTGAATTAGTTATCACATAGGAAACTGTAGTCAGACCTGTAGTGTGTATATATCTGCAGCTAGTAGAAATGTACAGCATATGTATAGGTATTTGAAGTTGTTAATGAAATATTTCTTCACCCTACCCTATAACCACAAATAATCCATTCCACGTGAAATGGGTATGTGCATTCACAATTAACACCCCTGGACATTTGTCCTGTTGGTTCATACATATTTGCATGTACGTTGATGCATGTGCCCTGTTCATACATCCAAACCTGATGGCCTGTTGCCATCAATCAACCCTGCATGTTGTTGGATTGTGTATGGATGTTCAAATTATGCATGTGTTATGCTTGCTGTTCAATGGCTTGAATTTATGGGTGTTTGGTTAATGGGAATACTAATGCATGCTGTTACAACTAATTGTGAATGGTATTGTACGTTACTAACCCAAACTGTCATAACATAATGCAAAACATAGGACGACAGGGAAGGCGGGTTCCAGAGGACCCACCTCTCCCACCTCAGCTGGTGAGTGCACCTGGCAGTAGTGCCCAGGCCGGACCCTCCTCCGGTGGCCCTGTGCCACCTGCAGGTGGAAGCACTGCAGGATGGGGCTCGTCCCCCCTCTGCAAGCGTGGCCGGAGGAGAACATCCACTCACCCTCCATAGTGTCCGGACTGTGGTGCGTAGGGAGATCTGGCATGCTGTGCTTGGGCCCCTACGCCAGCTTGAGGCACAGGTGGCACAACTCACGGGCGTGCCTGCTGCCTGGCCTACACAGCCGCCAGCACAGCCCCGTCCTGGGCAGTGAAGGCACAGTGGCAACTGCCCATGGGTGGGGATCTCAGTTCCACTGTTGCCATCTGTGGGCTCATGGGCTCGAGATATCCAAACATCAGTTCCCGTCAATTGTGTAACCCCCCCACATGTGTCATACACCACCCCTGTATGCATCTTGTTTGTCTTGTCTGTTAACCCCCCTACCTACCTCCCCAGCTATACCGACTTCCTGTACCTGACATACCACTCTCACCTGAAAAAAAAAAAAAAAAAGGGCACTCTGTACCCACAAAAAAATTATGCCCCATACATAGCTGCCCATTTTGCACACGTCTGCTGGACATGTAAACTGGCAATTACAATTGGCTGTACAACAAATATTATTGTTGTCCTCACACGTCTCTCAGGGGTGGAAGGTTTCAAATGTCACACCAAATTACAAACATATGCGCAGCTGTTGCCGACAAAGAAATGGGCAGCTATGGGCCTTTCCTACATCCCTCCTGAAAAACCTGAGCTTGTTTTCCTACTGTCCTACCCTCTTTGTGCCCCCTTTTTCACCACTTTCCTATCTCCCCATTTTCTTTTCTTTAAAAGAAAATAGCGCGGGTGTGCGCGAGAGTAAGCACTTTTAAGCAGTAGTAAGCAGGAGTGCGCTTCTGTGCGCTTAGCTAAGCATGTGTGTGCGAAGCTAAGTGACAGTGCGCATGCGTGACCTCCGCGCAAACCAGCACTAACCCGCTTACAAATGCTTAAAAGTACCTTAGTCACTCTGAATGACAAGGCCTGTAGTTTTCTCAGCAGCAAAATAAAATACCTCCCTCAGTCTCGAACCCAGGAAACAGTAGTCTGCATGACTTACCACTAAGCCATGACTGCTATACAAGAACACTGTGCTGAAAGAAATATATCATAAAATAGTAGGAATTAATGTAAAGGGAATATAGCAAGTCTAGTACACAAAGCATGTCATGTATTTTTACTGTCAAATCTAGTGGATTTGTAAAATAGTACTGTGTGCTGAGAAACAGTCATGCTAGTTGGTAGCTACTAGGTAATAATGTCACAGTAGCATTTGGCAAGCCACACACATACTCAGAGCAGGATAAACACTGCCATAGTTGAATAGTTAAGAGATCAGACATAGCAACTGTGACTGAGTTACAGGGATGTCCCTGATGTGAAAACAAATGTCAGCTGTGCCCCACTGACACCCTGTCAAATGTACTAACAGTAGGCAGAAAGGTGTAACTGCACATGCAGTGGTAACTATGACTAACTGAAGGTATGCACCACCTGCACGTCACAAATGGTGTACTAATACATATGCTTGAAATAACCCACAGTCACAACTGCAGAGTATCAGAATATGTCATTGGAGTAACCCACTGCTATGTACCATTCCATGAGGCTGATAAAAGATGCACCGGAGAGTATCTGAGGCCTGCTCAGCAGCATGATCAAATACCCCTGTAAGTGTCAAGGCCCACACCATGGCCAGACCACACTGCATGCAGTAACACCCTACCACAACAAACACATAGGGAATTGCTGCCCAAACAGATTTAGCAAGCATTACAAGCTGTGAATGTAAATGGAAAATAGGAAAGCCATAGCAACACATTACAGGAAAGACACCTAGCAGGCATACAAGGAGTGAATGTAAAGGCCAAATATTGAAGCCATAGCAACAGATTGCAAGAGCCACTGCTATATACTAGTTACACCACAATCCCCATAGGAAAGCGCACACACCCATATACACAGTATTACTAGTCGTAGGTGTCAGTTTACATACACACGGAGAAGAGGACACTGGAGGAAGGAATACTCAGCTTACAGAACAACATGCATTGCAGTGTCTACAACACAGCCTGAAATATGAGGGACATACCAACCCTTACACTCACAGAACAGTGTCCACAGCAAACCAGCATGGTCCCCACCCTGATAATCTGAAAGGGCTATGCCTACCTAACAGACCTTTTTATAGCACAGTCCTGTAATCACAGTGATAACTGCAATCACTACACAACAGGCTGCATGCAATTAGTAAATGCTGGCTAACAATTGGTGCAGAGGCCATCACATGGACATGTGCAGATACCTACAAAAGCATCCTGTACTCCCAGTCCACACATGCAATACTGTCATTGCACCCGCTGGAGGTAGAGAGAGAGAGAAAAGAAAGAAAGAAAGAAAGAAAGAAAGAAAGAAAGAAAGAAAGAAAGAAAGAAAGAAAGAAAGAAAGAAAGAAAGAAAGAAAAAAAAAACCTGTAACAACAAAACAAAGAGGCTGACAGCAGGCCAAGTAACTGCAAGCCTACACAAACAGCTGCAACAAACACAGGTAATGTAAAGTACTACTATAATACTCTACATACTGTGAACCCTCCAGATGTGTTATTGGTCTGTATCTATGTATATGAAGATGTGCATAGGGCCGGGGACATACTGAAACTGTCACTGAAGGCTCCACATACATATGTATGTGACGGGAGCTATGTGCACATAGCAATGTAGGTTGTAGTGCAATGTACAAGTAGGTTGTACAGTAATGGATGTTCAGCAGTACGTTACTGTGTGTATACATATGTGGAACTAAAAGGAGTATATATATATATATATATATATATATATATATATATATATATATATATATATAACATGTGTATACGTATGTATATTGAGATATGTATGTATATATATATATATATATATATATATATATATATATATATATATATATATATATATAATATGCATATGTGTATACATAGATAGAGAGGGATGTAGAAATACATAGACATATATAGTTTCACAGTGTCATAGTTTAGTACTAGGCTATCTGCAGACAGTGTATAGAATAGATTTAGAAACTTGCGCCTCTGTATAGTAGTGACACAGTGAAGACCTCCCTACATAATAGCATTAGTTTACTGTGCCTCTGTCTAGTAGTGACAAAGAGATGACCCCTGCTGTAAACCTATGATCTCCCATCCACTTGTCAAGAATGCACATGAAGAGTGTCAGTGAGGGTCTCTGCCTAACATGAACTGGGATCTTGTTCCACAGTATGGGAAGCCTCTTAGTGATGGATCTGTTCCTACAGTATGTCCTATTCATATGTGTGCTGAGGTTTAAATCTGTTGCTGTCATGGTTCTGATGGATTTGGATTGTATGAGGTGGAACATGTCCATCAATACCTGATTGGACATGGCCTACTACATCAGGCACAGATCACCCCTACGTAGGCAGTATGCTATGGAATAGAGCATGAGTTACGTTAGTCTGGCAGCATATGACAGTTGTTGCAGACCCTTGATCCTCCTGGTGATGTACTTATGGGGTCCCCTTAGCTGTTGCAAGTGCCAGGTGAGGTACATACCAAATGGGGCATAGTACACAGTCATGGGCCTGATAAGGGAGGAGTATAGGGGTACAATGACCCCTTTTGATCTGGATGTGAATCCCTTCATGATAAGGTGGGCAAGGTAGGAAGTCCATCCAACCACTTTGGCAACATGGGTGTCAAATGAGAGGTCAGCATTGAACAGTGTCACCAGGTCTCCGATTACTTTGTCTGTACTCAGTGGGTTATTGTCTATGTGATAATATGTAGGTACCTGGTCCGTCCAAAAGCGTATGAGTATACATTATGTGGCATGCAGTGTAAGGCCATGACTCCGGCACCAGTAGGATGTATGTGTCAGCTGGTGTATCGCCTATGGCGCCTAGTATGCAGTCATCTTTGAACATTGTCAGCCACTACCCTCCCATGTCTGCTTCCACATCTGAGAATGATATGCTGAACATGAGCGGTCCCAGGACAGAGCCCTGTGGGACACCACATGTGACTGGCTCTGAGTCTGACATGGCACCAGTGAGTTTGACTGTAGGGTTTCTATCCGTTAGCCGGTTTGCAACCTATCATGTGACATATGGATTTACATTTCAGCTGTTGATCATGTCTATGATGCCAGAGTGCGGTATTGTGTCGAAAGCCGTAGGCAAGTGCAGGTAGGCTGTATGGACCGCTGTGCCCTCATCAATGGCTCTAGTGACTGATTTGAAAAGGTCAACCAGGTTCATAAGGCAGGATCTGCCCTCTACAAAGCCAAACCGGGTGGGATCAAGTGTCTAAGTCCCCAATGTCTCTGTGTATGGGTACCATAATGATCCTTTCCATAGCGTTGCAGACCAGGCTGGTTAAGCTTATGGGGCGATAGTTACCAGGGTCTGTAGAGGTGCCTTCTGTGTGGAGTGGAACTACTGTTGCTGTATGCCAGTGTCCAGGTACATATGCTGTAGTAAGGCTACAGCTGAATAGCATTTAATGTGCATGTGTAGCTCCTCTTGCAGTTCACGTAGCATGCAACCTGCAATATCGTTGGGTCCCATTGAAGCTGTGTTTACAGGTCTGCTGAGGGTGGTTCCCAGCTGGACATCTGAGATGACAGGGAGGTTTCAGTCAGCTGGGATAAGTAATTCCACATGTGTGGGTGAGGGAGGGGAGAAACCTGCACCGAACCTGTCTGCCAGAATGTTGGCATTATCTGTGTGTTCAGTGTAGTGTTTGCCACTGTGAACTAACTGTGAACACAACTGAGGGTTCCCACCCAGGTGTGTAACATAGCAGAAGAAGGCCTTGTGGTTATCTGTAGTGACCATAGCGATGTCCCTCTCATTGTTGGCCTTGCATGTTTGTACGACAAAATGTATCTTTCTACTACTGCTGATCAGAGATGCCGTAGCTCTATGGAAGTATGGTCTGCCGTGCAGTAGCTACCTTCTGTTGTTATACAATTTGTTCAACGCTGGGGTCCACCAGACAGGACGCCTGCCCTTGGTGGAGAGGGTCATGGTTTCATTTCTGATTGCATGATCCATGCATTCTTGGAGATGTCTGTAGAAAGCATATGTGAAGGTGTCTGCATTGTGGGAAGTGGTTTACACTGGCCCAGTGGGCATTAAGGATACCAACTCAGTTATAAGAAGTGTAAAGTCGGCATGTGAGAAGTTTCCCACTGTAGTCTTTTGTGTTGTGGGGGAGGTGGGATATGTATATCCAGGGGGATTAGTCTGTGGTCAGATGTGACTAGTGAGGGGTATACTTCCAGTGTGTAGCACATTGTCCCCATGTTTGTGATGATCAGGTCTAGTATATTATCTCCTGTTGTGGGAGAGGTGACTAGCTGTTTCATTGCATTTGACATAGTGAATTCCGGGAACCTTTGGGCTAGGGTGTTTGGGGTAGAATAATGCACCCAATGTATGTTAGGGTAGTCGCAGTATCCCAATATGATGCTGTGTGGTGGGACATTCATATCCTCCAATGTCTATAGGAAGGCTGACTGTGGTCCCTGAGATTGGGAGGGTGGTCTGTAACATGCTACCAGTTGTATAGCAGGTTTGCCTACGGTTATCTGCACCTGGATGGTCTGTGATGCTTCATGTGTTGCCACTAACCTGGAGGTCTGTGTGTCCTCCATGAATATGGACACACCCCCTCCCTTTTTGTTTTGTCCCGAGTCCTGGGGCCAAAAAGCATGATACGGGGTATAGCCTGGTACCACTGGTGTGCTCTCAGGAGCCTTGAACCAGGTTCTCACTTACTGCACAGACATCGAGATTGGTAGAATATGTACGTACAGATATATGTAATACACACATACATATATAGATATCTGTAGAGACACATACATATACAGATAGATCTGACTGACAACAGATATGTCTGTATATGACTATCTCTCTCTCTCTCTCTGTCCCACCCCCTCACACTCTCACTCTCCCTGTGTCTCTCTCTCACTCTCTCCCCCTCTCTCCCCACATCTATATGTATATATCTACATCTATATATACATATTTTATATACATATATACAAACATATATATATCCATATACAGATATAAATATATCAATATATATATATATATATATATATATACATATATAGACTGTGTGAGGCACATGTGTGCAGATGTCTTGCAACAGGTGCCTGGTGTCAAGGACATGGAGTGAACACCAGTGTGGATACTGGAGTACCATACCCCATTCAAAAACACTGACACCAGTAACCACCACATATGTACATGCCTGCCCACCACTGTATGTGTCAGGGGGGAACAGGGGCAACAAGTGTACAATAGGCTCCACATTGATATACACAATGGCACATTAGTCCTGTAATACCTGTACATGGAATGTGTCAGCAGACATGGTGTGTCAGCTATGGACATGTAGGTCACTGTACCCCTCCACACCCCACAATGTCCTACACGGTAAGTACCTCCCATGACAACTACAGATATGGAGAAGGACACAGACATATGCAAGTACCTGTGTCAATGCACTCAAACACCACAGAGCGCACACAGACTACCTACATAGAGGTTACCACTGCTGGATATACATAGTTCGGTCACACCCATGACAGTTGTCTAACAACCATGGTAACACCTCCAACATCCACAACACAAATTACCTATGTCTGTCGTCCTTGTCACTGCAGTATAGAGCACATGGTGGAGGTACAGGACCCTACCCACAGATATGACATACCCTGTAGTAGACCACACAGAATTAAGAAGCAAGGCTCCCCATGAGTAGATGTCAGACATACCCCTGCTGAATGTTATGCAGATAGGTAATATGCCATATGAGTCACCCCGTGTAACTGTTTGTAAGGAGCAGGTACAATCATAACACATGTGTCACAAGGGGCAGGGTAGCATAACAGTATGCTGCTGTAGGCCCAGGGCCAAAAGCACACTACCTACCTAGGACACAATGCACACCCATTAACACATTGCAAACGGAATATGTGAGGTGGAATGAGTGTGCTAGTGACTGGGTGCATGTTGTGTACTGGTGTGATTGCTCACCATGACTGTCTGTCTGTCATGGTAGTGTGTGTCCTTGGTGTGAGGCCAGAGACAGGTGTGTGAGGTATTGCGATCAACACATACTACATTGCCATATGTTGTGCTGTGTTACCCTGTATGTCACTGTGGTGTAGGTAGGGTTATGGCAAGTAAGAGTAGTGTGCATTACCAGTGAAATATGTAACGTGCATTGTGTGCAGTGCATGGGCTGATAATGTTCCCCATACAGTACCTTGATACAAACCCTAGTGTGAGGTTGTGTATTGTACCTGAAACAGTGTGTTGACTGCTGCAGTATACTAGTCTGTCGTATGGAGTGTGCCAGGTACTGTTGCATAGTTGTCGGATGAGCACTGATATCTGGTCATTTACATGTGTATCCCCCAATAGACAGACAGATGCTATATATGGTGCTTAAGTTATATCACTGCAGTTGAGTATTATGTGTATTATGTGTGCTATAGTTTGCTGACAGATATTGCTGACATATTTTCCCTCTCCTTTTCAGGGCCATGGTTCACCAGCGGAACCCTGTCTACTCCGCTGCAGAGGAGGAGGAGATACACCAGAGCCTGGTGCGGGATTTCGCTGTACTCTTTTCCCACACCAGCCAGAACCAACAGGAGAGGGCTGCACTGTGGCAAGACCTGGTCCATCGGGTAAATGACATAGGCACACATAACCGGACATATGAGCAGGTACACCATCACTCCAGTGATTTAATTAGAAATGTCCATCAGCGTGCGTCGGATATCCACAGGCAGCAGCTTGCCACAGGTGGTGGGGTGGCTAGACATCCCCCCCTCACCAGACTGGAGGGACTACTCCTAAGTGTTGTGGCTCCAGCACAGCAGCAACAGCAGCAGCATACATGTGTAATGATGGAGGCTGGAGCCACAGAGCAGCAGGACACAGAGCATGCAGGTAACATGCCATGTGTATAGTTGACCATTCTGTACACTGTTAGGTTATGCATGTGTGAGGTGTGTCCTCATTTTGTAGCTGTAATCTTGGTAATTATTGTGCATTAGTGATATCCTCAATATCTGCAGTACACCTGTGGAAGCTAACTGTTGCACTACTGAACTGTATCATGCCCACAGTATCAATGGCACAGTTGTGCCCACTGACGATAAATGTCTCTTTTCTGCAGGTCCCTCTGGTGTAACAGCAAGGCAGCCTATCCATGCTGGTGAGTGTGTAATACCATTACCTTCAATACTCTGTATACTAATAGTAATAATAGGCTGAAGCAGTAGTGCTATGTGTTTGATTGCAGGTGTGTTTGTGTCTGTGGGTTGATATCTCATATACTGAGGTGTGTGCATGTGTGCATGTGTGCATGTGCCCATGTGTGCATGTGCCCATGTGCCCATGTGTGCATGTGTGCATGTGTGCATCAGTGGTGGCATTGTGTACACATTGTAAACTGTGTTTCCTGTCTTACTCCCACAGGTTCTGGTGCTGCTCTGGTGTCATGTAGCAGGGAACCTGAATCCACTGCTGTGGATAGTGATAATGATGATACCTGTGTAATGGCACAGGTAGGTGTGCCAGGGTCCGTCATTGGTCAGCCAATTGACACTACATAGCTGTCGACCCCATCAATGTGCACAGTCATCCTGCCAATACATCCTTTGTCACCAATGTCCCTAGGTGATGGACAGGATACAGTGGGCATTCACCTGGGTAATGTGGTACCGGTGGCACATGCATCTCCACACTGCAGCCATGGCCAGGGTCCTGACACAGTACCACACAGGCAGACGTCCATGGGTTCTCGTGGGAGCATCCGTGGGCATACCGCCCCTGTCAGACGTGCCCACAGAGGTCTTTCAACCTCAGCTATGTTTCAGGCTGTAATGCAGGCACAGTCACGTATGGAAAGGTACATCAGACAGGGTCTGAGGGAGCTGAGAGCATGTCGCACAGCCAAGAGTGACAGTATGCATGATGTTGCAGCTGCCATCCGCAACTTCACCGAGGTCATTGACAGATGTTGGGGGGGGGGCATTAGATCTGTTCCACAACTACATGTCCATGAGCCAGGGCAATGGTGGATGGTTGAGGCATCGACGTGGCCGTATGCCAGCAACAGCAGCAGCTGGCAGCTGTTGCGGATGACAACAGGGCCGCAGCCACACACATAGTGCCAGCAGCAGCCCCAGCAATGCTGGGTCTGTGCTGTCATCAGACCGCCCCAGGAGACCACGTGCACGTGGCACTGGACAGTCCCAACAGGGACCTGTCTCCAGTCAACAAACACCTGCTTCTGATGACAGTACCCAGTCTGGCTTAGTACCTGATACGGTCCGTAGCACCCCTGCCAGGCACAGGTACCGTGTCCGTGGCCACAGACAGTGATCTGTATGACCTGGCAGGTACAGTCTGTGGCTGTCCACAAACACCTGTATACGGCAGCCATGAGGTGGGACTGTGTGCATTCATACACATATGCATAGTGATAACACCTAGGGCTACCGCATACACGCACACACTGCATCAACATTGCCCCATCTTGTACTGCTGTCCCTCATCAACACACACACACAGACATGTCAATTGGTTGTATCAGTGGCAGACTCAGGCATACCAGGTACACACCCTGTGTATATGATGAAACTGTGCCAAATCCTGCAATCTGTAAAATTGGTGCAGGAACAGGTTAACATGGTGCTGATGCACAGGGTGAGTACATAGACGTATTGTAATAGTATGATGTTGACAACAGTACAGTGTAATGATAGCATTGTGGGTATATACCAGCATGCCTGATGCAGTTACAGTATGAATGTCATTGTATTGTTTTGTACACCCATAGTAATTACCACAGTGTTCTGTCTGCACATCTTTGCATACTGGTGGTGAGGCTGTGAAGGGATGGCCACCTACATAGGTAGCACAGGGGATACAACAATGTACATATTGATACTCAGTGATGGCCATTTCAACTGCGAGTTGCATGCTGTCCACACACGGCTCTGTAATGCAGATGTTTCAGGATGTTGATATCTGCAGTACTACACAACAGGTTCAAGGCTCACAAGAACACACTAGCACTACAAGGTCACACCTCATACCATGCATGACAGCACCAAAACACAGAACTAACTATGACAGGAGGGAGAGTGTCCATACATGTCAAGGATACTGTGATGCCAGGACAGGTAGCATATATCATACTAAGTCTGGAACTGCTGAGTGAGGGCTCAGTGTCTGTTATTTGACATGTGTATTATTACAGGTATGAGCACTTGGGTATCAGGCCAGTTATTCAACATTACGAAGGTACGTGGTCTATACACTTGTGTGGGGTGCGGCTGGACCCAGCCTGTCTGACCTGTGAATGTCTGGGTACTGGCTTATAGTGCCTGCATATATGCACTGTTACCTACTGGAAGTCATACACCTTGTTTGTTGTAGCATAGTCTACATACAGGCCTGCTGACTGTAGCTTTGTTTGTATGCATGTTTGCCTATGTTCCTGAAACACTGATTCCACCTGCAGTGCAGATATACAGTGCCTCTGTGGATCCCTAGTGACATCTGTGTTGCTTACTGTACTGATGTCCATGTGCCACTTGACAGAACATCACTGTTTGTCCTGTTTGCATGTAGCTTGCCTGTAACACATTGCATATGACTTACCTCACATTTGCTCAAGACAGCATTCATATATGCCAGCACTAACAAATCAGGAGCACTACACCCTCACATAGTCACCTTGAGTACCTTGTTCCCCATTGGCCCTATGTGTCGTTACTTGGTATGGGAGTCACAATGCTCTGGTAGCATGTGCAAAGGTCACCTGTCGATCTACTCTCAGGTCCAGTTGGTGAATCTGTGAGTCATGTGGCAATGTTACAGCTGCCTCATGTACACAGACAACCCTCTCCCCTTCCCATACACATACAACACATGTGAGAGATGCAACCACATAGCCAAACTGGGGGCTAAGCTCTGTTTACACAGCACTGGCATTCCCTGTCAGGTGGAGTGGGATACTACAGTGAATACAGTACCAGTCTCCCATAGACCTGCCACGACCGCAATCCAAACACAGAAACACACAGGTACATTATTGGGCTCTCAGACTAGCATCCTGCCTGAGCAGCTGACACCTGCAAAGCAGACACATAAGCAAACGTTAAGCCAGAGCAGAGCACATGCAACACATAGCTCACAAAGCCTGTGTGCCAAACAGTCACAGGCCATACGGCTAGACAACACACCTGCTACAGTTGTATGAGGTACCTCTATCATCACATACACTGAGGTCCTGCTCCCAGGCTGAACAAGGTGACGGTCACGCTGAGCTGCCCGTCGGGCACTATGAGCCACCACATAACACAAGCATACCGGTCACTCCAAGGCATGTAGAAGTATGACTCAGTCATTGTCTGTGCCAGTGTGTATGACCTCTGACGCACCTCCCTGGACTACATGTTAGGGGACATAGAGGGGCTCTCTGAGCTTGTGGCACAGGCTGGTATGACCCTGGCCTTGAGTAGCATCTCACCCTCACCATGAATGGTGCCACAATATGTAGACAGGATCATCAGTTTCTGCAATTAACGTATCTTTCAGTGACATTCAAAGGGGATCCAATGCCTGTCAGTGTGGGATTACATGCTGGACAAGCCACATTGCTTTGCTTGGGACAGCTTGCACCTGTCACCCATGGGCCGTTGTATATTGGCAGAGGCTGTTGCTACACACATAGTGCCTTTGTATGCAAGGCTGACATTACATAGCCACCTACACAGGTATCACATGGGATAGGACACTAATAGCAATGCTACTCAACAGCAGCAGTGTAAACCTCAGGATGCATGCAGTGGAAACTGTCCTTAGCATGGGGTACAGCAATATCTGTGCAGTAACAGACTCCTGGTACAAGGCTCCCAGGTGCACACCATCAGTGCCAGGTCATTCCTGATACAATGCTTGTCATCCCCTACACATGCACCAAACCAGAACAGGGGGGATGTATCCAAAGGCACCTCAGATACACACACCCCCAGGTTGGTGGCACTGCACAAAGCATCAGAGCCTCTCCATGTGCAACACACAGTGGGTTAGACTGCCTTCAGGTTCATAGCCTGGCACACACCACACTCCCATACCCAGGAAACCCACTTGGCCTTCCTGACAACACTGGGAATATGACGGTCTACACACATCATTATATGGTTGTACTGCAACTACCCTAACATACAGTGTGAGCATTATTCTAGCTGCAAGACCCTATCTGAAGGGTTCCTATCATTCATTCCCTGCATTGCTATGGAACAACCTGTTACTACTCCCACAAGTGGTGACAACATGCTGCACCTGTTCATCACCAACATGTGGACTATATGCTCCAGACCAATCGTGTATCCCTCGCTGGTGGGATGACACCATCTACAACCCACACTGTATAGTCACATACCACATGCAGCCCCTGTACAGAACACCACAGTCATACAGTTGTCTGATGCATATTCCATGTATTCACATGAGGCAGGCTTCGGACATGGGAACTCTTGCAGTTCACAGGTACATATGTGTAGGTGGCACACATATACTTCATGTGTGCATTGACATTACTGATATAATGTATGTCGTGCAATATTGGGAACACCCCCCCAACACACATGGACAAACTGTGTGACAAAAACAGACATGGCATTTGTAGGATTCAAACCCCTACCTAGCTATGTTATGACACTTGTGAGAAACACATTAGCAGAGCACGCTATTTGCATTACTGGGGGGATTGTTTTCTCCTGCTGTACTTATAGGGTGCTGACATCATCAGTGTTTAGACAGTGGAATATGCAGCATGTGTTGTGTAGTACTAGTTGCCAAAAGGGACATTTTTCATACACATGGAATTGCACACACTACTCCCCCACACACATTCACACACACACTGGGCACTTGCAGGATTCAAATCCCTACCTAACTATGTCATGACACTTGTGAAAGATGCATTAGCAGAGTGTACTATTTGCATTACTGGGAGGATTGATTTCTCCTGCTGTACTTATAGGGTGCTGACATCATCAGTGTTTAGACAGTGGAATATGCAGCATGCGTTGGGTAGTAATAGTTGCCAAAAGGGACAGTTTGCATACACATGGAATTGCACACACTACTCCCCCACACACACACTGGGCACTTGCAGGATTCAAATCCCTACCTAACTATGTTATGACACTTGTGAAAGACGCATTAGCAGAGTGCGCTATTTGCATTACTAGGGGGGATTGCTTTCTCCTGCTGTACTTGTAGGGTGCTGACATCATCAGTGTTTAGACAGTGGAATATGCAGCATGTGTTGTGTAGTACTAGTTGCCAAAAAGGACATTTCTTACACACATGGAATTGCACACACTACTCCCCCACACACATTCACTTGTAGGATTCAAACCCCTACTTAACTAGGTTAAGACACGTGTGAGAGACGCATTAGCAGAGCGCGCTATTTGCATTACGGGGGGGATTACTTTCTTCTGCTGTACTTATACGGTGCTGACATCATCAGTGTTTAGACAGTGGAATATGCAGCATGTGTTGTGTAGTAATAGTTGCCAAAAGGGACAGTTCTCATACACATGGAATTGCACACACTACTCCCCCACACACATTCACACTGGGCACTTGCAGGATGCAACCCCCTATCTAACTATGTTATGACACTTGTGAGAGACACATTAGCAGAGCACGCTATTTGCATTACTGGGGGGATTGCTTTCTCCTGCTGTACTTATAGGGTGCTGACATCATCAGTGTTTAGACAGTGGAATATGCAGCATGTGTTGTGTAGTAATAGTTGCCAAAAGGGACAGTTCTCATACACATGGAATTGCACACACTACTCTCCCACACACATTTTCAGACATACTGGGCACTTGCAGGATTCAAACCCCTACCTAACTATGTTATGACACTTGTGAGAGACGCATTAGCAGAACACACTATTTGCATTACTGGGGGGATTGTTTTCTCCTGCTGTACTTATCGGGTGCTGACATCATCAGTGTTTAGACAGTGGAATATGCAGCATGTGTTGTGTAGTAATAGTTGCCAAAAGGGACAATTCTCATACACATGGAATTGCCCACACTATTCCCCCACACACATACTGGGCACTTGCAGAATTCAAACCCCTATCTAACTATGTTATGACACTTGTGGGAGATGCATTAGCGGAGCACGCTACTTGCATTACTGGGGGGATTGCTTTTGCCTGCTGTACTTATAGGGTGCTGACATCATCAGTGTTTAGACAGTGGAATAAGCAGCATGTGTTGTGTAGTACTAGTTGCCAAAAGGGACAGTTCTCATACAGATGGAATTGCACACACTACTCCCCCACACACACACACACTTGGCACTTGCAGGATTCAAACCCCTACCTAACTATGTTATGACACTTGTTAGAGACGCAGTAGCGGAGCGCACTATTCACATCACTAGGTGCAAGTTTTGCTCCTGACATATGTATAGTGTGCTGACATCATTATGGCTGAAGAGGTATGTACATCTGTGACTATCCATCAGTACAGGGGAGAGCATATCTATGCATTAACTTTGCACAGGCACAGTGGCCTACTGTACTGTGGAGGCAGATGCCAAATACACTGTGGATAGCCTTCTGTATTCCCTAGGGACAACTGTCAGGTATTGCACTCTATGGCCATATGTTTACCTGTCAGATGCAAGTATCTGTTGCTCATATACTGTTTGTGGGTCTTTATTGCCATAGCCTTCCCTATCTCTATAAACAACGTGTGTACTGTGGGAGATGTTTGCATATGAGAGGGATCCAGTACTTTACTTATGTCTCTGTTGTAACTTCACTGTGTGCACTGGGCAGATGTCTGTATTGTGGGAGGTTCCTGTGTTAACACATAGAAATGCCAGATATGTGTGTGTAACTGCTGAACTGTGACATGGCCTAAGTGTGTGAGCATGCCCAGTTCGCAGTTTGTATGGCTTCTTGACTGCCACATCTCATTTATCCAAGTGTGCGAGCATGCCCAGTGTGACCTTTCCTTATGTTGGGATTTGTGGACCACCACATTTGTGTTTGTGTGTGGACGCCATCTATATATCACATGTACAGTTGAGTGTTGGACATCAGGTTGTGTTCTTACTGCCCAACTGCTTTGTGTCTGAACCTAACAGGCATTATGCTGTGCCTGCAGGGTCACCATGGGATAGTTTGCATACAGTTGTCATCATCCTTTCCTGCTGACCAAACAGCTGTATTGTCGTATAGTGTACTGGTGCAGTACTTTCACTGTGGTGGACAGTATAATCGGTTTCAGTCCTATCACTGCTTGTAATATTTATAGTGAGCACACCAGATTGGTTGAGGGCCAGTTGTGCAGATATGACCATTTTGTTCAGATATGGACAGCATAGTACATAATTGTCCGACATTGTTAATGTATTCCACAACCTGTGTGGACAGTGACAAACAATGTCCATGTGCCCTAGTCCATTTGTAATGCTAGTCAGAGAGTGTTTGTCCTTCAACACACATTTACTGGTGTTTGCCATGACATATGTCACGGTTAGTGTGCTGTGCCTCTGTCTACCCGTGACATACAGGTGATATCCAGGGTACACCTACCATCTCCCATCCAGTCATCATGATTCCTCTGGATGACAGTCACTGAGGGACTCCTGGATATCGTGTAGTGGGAGTTTAGTCATGAGTGGAGTGAGCTTCTGGGTTATGGACCAATCGGTACAGCATGTCCTGTTTATGTCTGTGCTGGGGTTCAGGCCAGTCAGCTGCATAGGTCACCAGCATTCAGTGTTTACATGGTGCCAAATGTCCATTGATACCAGGTTGGTCATGGCTCTATACATCAGGCACAGTTCACCTCCAGCCAGGCAGTATGGCACTGTGTGGAGCTGCAGTTTCTTTACTCAGGCGACACATGGCATCTGTTACAGCTCTGCGATCCTCCTGGTGGGGTATTTGTGTGGTCTTTCCAGTTGCTGCAGGTGTCTGCTACAGTACATCCCTGAAGGGCCATTGCACACAATTGTGAGGCTGCTGATGGATGACTGGACCTAACCAAGCTGTGCTTACCTTCATGATTAGGTGGGTATATGGTATGTTTCTATAACCACTACAGAAACATGGTTGTCACATGCAGGATATCTATCACCTTGTGTCTCCAGGTCTCTTATTTCTCCTGATGTACTTACTGGGTTAACACCTATGTGGTAATTTCTTGCCATGTACTGTGTTTCCACAGGGGTTGACTATACACTATTCTGCATTTAGCTTGTTGACATGGCTGTGGCACCACTTGTGTGTTTCTATGTGTGCCTTTTGTAGGTTGCTTGTGTCAGCTGGAGGGTCCGATATGGTGGCCAGTTTGTAGTCCTCTGCAAACCTGTTCAGACAGAGTCCATCCATGTTGGCCTGTACCTATGTAACATATATAGCATACAAGAGAGGTCCCAGGACCATGCCTTGTGGGATGCCAGTTGTACCTGGTTTGCAGTCTGCCATGGCTACAGCATGTCTGCCAGGTCAGTTCTGTCCTTGAGCTGGTTTGCAACCCATCTACTTGCATAGGGGTTTATAGTTAGGCTGGTGAGCTTATCTGTACTGCCAACTAGGGTATTGTATGGAAGGGTTTAGCAAGGTCCAGATAGGCTGTGTGATCAACATTCCCCACATCAGTGGGCTTGGTGCACATTTCACATGAGTCAGACATGTGTAAGGGGCAAGATCTGCCCTATGACAGCCACACTGGGTAGGGTCCAATGTCTGTAGGTACCCAATCTCGTTATTCATGGGATCCATGATCATCCACTCCATTACTTTGCCAACCTAGATAGTCGGGGTTGAGGGGTGATAGTTTGCAGTATCCATTCAGGCACTCCCTTTGTGGTGTGGGACCACTGTTGCTGTACACTGCTCTTTGGGTACATATCCTGTGGTAGGGCTGATAGTGCACAGTAATGCTATTTGCTGTTCCATTCTTCTTACAGTACTTGTTGGGCACAACCCAGGACACCATCTGGTACCATTGATGCTGTGTGTTGTGCTTTGGGGATGCTGGCTGTTACCTCAGCATCTGCAATGTCAGGGGGCCAGCACTCTCCTGGGATAGATATTTGGCAGTTAGGTGCTGGTGGGGAGGTTGGAAGGAATCTGTTCGGTAGGCTGTTGGCAATGTGTGTGGGTTTGGTGTATTGTTTGTGATATTAGAGTGCTGCAGAGCATATCTGTGGATTATCACCATGGTTCCTACCATCAGGTAGGACAGCTGTGTGATAATCCTTTGTCTCCTGCACAATTTGTATCATCATAGGTTCATAGGTTCATACTAGGCTATCTGCCCTGGCCTTGTTTGAGCACAGACAGACTGTGTGTGGGTCTCAACACCTCTTGCAATGTGCATATTATGCCCACATAGGGTTTACTTTCCTAGATGTGACACAGGGATGGCCCCCAGTGTACACCTACTATCTCCCATGCACTTCACCAGATTTCTCTTGTTGAGTTTGTGTGTGGAGCTCAGCCTATCATGGACTGGGATTCTGTTCCAGAGTGTCCTGAGCCTCTGGGTTATGGATCTGTCCCTCCAGCACATCCTATTAATCTATGTGTAGAGGTTCAGATATCTCACTGTGGTGTGTATGCTGGATTTGGGGTTTCTGCAGTGGAGCATGTCCATTCATTCTGGATTGGACATGGCCTTGTACATCAGGCATACATCACCTCTGACTGTGCAGTATGCTTCTGAATTGGGCTGTGGTTTCTTCAGCCAGGCTGCAGATGTCCAATGTTTGGACCCTTTATCCTGTTGGTGGGGTACATTTGGGGTCTTTCTGACTGCTGCATGTAAGGTAAGGTACATCCGAACTGGGGCATAGTTGTCACGTATGGGCCTGATAAGGGAAGGGTATGGGGGCACAGTGACCTCTGTAGCTCTACATGTGCATCCTTTCATATTAAGGTGGGCAATATAGCAGGTCTTCCTGGCCACCTTGGCAATGTGAGTGTCACATGACAGGTTACCATCCACTTGTGTCCCTAGGTCCATGATTACTTCTTCCATACATAATGGATTGCCACCTATGTCATACTTTGTGTGTGCCTTGTTTGGTATTTGTTGAGACATTCATACTCTGAAGTGTCTTCAGGAAGGCTGGCTGGGGTACCTGGGTTTGTGTGTGTGATCTGTAGCAGGCTTCAAACAGGTACACAGTTTGAGACAGTGTTACTTGCCCATGGATAGTTCATGCTGCTTCTTGCTGTGGTACCAACCTGAGGGTGTGGTTATTCTTGATAATTACTGGTAGCCACACTCCTATTGTCGTGTGTTCCATATTTTGGAGCTGTAGAGCATGGTATGAGGCATAACCTGGTAGTATTAGGGTGCTCTTCTGGGCCTTGCCCAGGTTTCTGTTACAGAACACATATTACCATTCTCCATGCTGTGGTGGGTTTGGTCTGCATGCACCTTGCAGGTTAGACTTCTGGCATTGGGTAGCATTACGTCCAGGTTATTATCCCTTGTGCTACCTATGGTGGTGGGTTTGTGTTTCCAGACTTACCTATTCCAGGCACAGTGGGGGTGACAACAGCCTTTGCCAGTATCTACACAGCCAGGTGTGCTGGGTGCATGCCATCCCTAGCAGGTGGGGCATCATGTCTTGCTTGGCATGTCAGCCCAGGCTGTCAGCCATGTGTTCCCCCTTGCTAACAGCAATACCTCAGCCAATTATTGTACTTGATCTTGTTGTCTTCATAGTGTGGCATCATGCTTAGTGAGGGTGAGATGTTAGGTTGGGTCTTCATGTTTGCATATACTAGATGGTGTTACATTGCTTAACACATGGCAATCATGCCTCAGGTGGTGCTGCAGGGCTGCCTGTGTCGGACACACATACTACACTCCCTGTACATGTTTGAGAGCAGGTGGTGTCATGTTAGGCGTCCCTGTTACTATATGAGTGAGTCAGAGAGGGGTATCATTCCCAGGGTTCCTACTGAGCCAGTGTATGTGCTATGCGTTGCCTCTTTGCCAAGGCCAGGGCATACTGGGCACGCCTCCTTCTGCCTACTGGGGCAGACTCAGGTTGTTCCTCCTCTGAGTCACGCTCTGCCTGTGATGGCCTTGGCAATGGTGGGGGGGCTGTTTGTCCCGGCCCTATGCTGGTCCTGCTGCAGCTGTTTTCACAGGATCATATTATGTAGCATAGCACATACCATGACAATTTGGGTACATGTAGTTGGGGAGTACTGCAAGGCTCCACCAGATGTGTCCAGGCACTGGAACAGTGACTTGAGCAGCCCAAACACATGCTCTATTACATTACGTGTTTGTGCGTGTGCCTCATTATGGCGTTCCTGTTCAGGTGTGTGTGCATTTCTGATGGGTGTCATCAGCCACGGCTCCAGTGCATAACCTGCATCCCCCACTAGGTGACCATGTGGGATGTCCCCATTGGCAAATGTCTGGTACAGCTGCGTCAAATGCCAGATATGGGAATCATGGTAGCTCCCAGGACAGCCAGCACACACATTCATTATTATGCCCTGGGCATCACACACGACTTGGCAGTTGATGAAGGGGAAGCCCTTGCGGTTAATGTAGGCCCAACCCAGCTCACCAGCTGGTGCTTTGATGCGTATGTGCGTGCAGTCTATTGCAACCACTACCTCAGGGTATTCTGCTATTTGCTGGAAGAGATGCATATTGCTGGCCAATACCTCACGGGCATTGGGGAAATATACATGATCACCGACATGTGCTGACATGGCATCCAGGAACTGGTGCAGTACCCTAGAGGCTGATGCCTGTGATATCCCATCATATCACCAGTTGGTCTCTGGAAGGTACCTGTTGCTAGTATTCTTAGGCCAACACATACCTTGGTTTCCACTGGGATGGGTTCCCCTCTGTTGGTTCTGTGTGTGAGGCATGGCCTGCACAGCTCAACAATTTGCTGCAGGAGGTCTCTGTCCACTCTATAGCACTCCACTATCTCCAGCTCATGTAACCCCTGGTAGGTGACCCTGGGCCTGTACACTCTTCTCCGTCTCCTCACTGTGGGTTGTCTGGCAGCATTTCCATTGTCACCACCCTCAGCAAGTCTCCTATGTCTCCTTATGACAGCTATGGCAGCCCCTAGCATGTTTGGTCTGAGTGCAGATTTTTCAGTTTTCACTTCTACTAGCTTACTCCTGTCTTGCAGTGCCTCTTGAGAGAAACATACTGCAATGCTGTTTGCAGTGTTTTAAGTGCTGGGCTGGGCTTGTATTCTGCCTGTGTAATTGCCTGCTTCTAATTGTTTTCACCTGCTACCTCTACAAGTATTCCCTGCTAGTTTCCTACTATTTCTTCTGCTTTCTTTTCCTCTCTGTTTCCTCAGGGGGGAGCAGCGCGCATACCAGCGAAAACACGCTCACAGTGGCTACCACGCGCGCACACATCCTTATATGGACCAGAATCTGATTATTCGGTTTAAAACGCGTGCACACCAGCTCAAACAGGTCTACAGATCTTTAAACAGGCTCCTACATGCTTACTTTGCCTTACACGCGTGCACTTTGTCTTACTCGCGGCTCCCAGCGCACTGCTGCGATGCACGTACAGCAAGAAACTTTGGTGTTGGCCACAGTGTACACCTTCCATTTCTTGACTTTCCCATGCTTATCTGTTAACACTCCTCTTTTTATGCTGTGTGATTGACATGTTTCACATACCACTTTGCTCCAATGAGCTTGATTTCTTCCTGACATTCCCCCCTGTGATGTCACGTATCTCCTACTGTGTTACTCCCCCTTATCTAACTCTTACACTAAACGGAATGTGCTCATTTGCTATGTGACAGTGTGATTCACTATCCTACCACTCATTTACATAGGATTGCCTACTAATGCTTAGTTACATGTCTTACACTCAGCTTCCCCACTTAGCAACCACTAGACAGTGGCCATGTTGTTTTTGGTCTGCTAGTCCCTGCATTACAAATCCATGCATTACATAAAACCCACATTTGTGGGTTTCAAACCTTTATTTTTCTGTTTTATATAGCGCAGCCCGTTTGCGCGGGGCTGCGCTGCGTTTAAACATCGCCGATCTCTGAAAAAAAAAATTATTTTGTTTCATGTTTGCATCGGGTTACCTTGCTAATGGCCACATATTTGGCCATTGGCATGCTGACTGCAACATTTGCACAC